>NC_143013.1:68261771-68496771 GCF_055824585.1 Amblyomma mixtum
TGACCGAAGAAATTGGGCAGTTATTAATAGTGTACACTGGCGCGATGAAGTTCGGGCGACGGTGAAAAGAAATCAGTGAGGTCTTTGAGATATTAAGAGACATGAGCCACGTGTTACACCAATGTTGCACTTGTGAAAGGTCTTCTTGAAGAGTGACGATATCTGAAGAATTTGTTATGGGGCGATATATGACACAATCATCAGCGAACAGTCGGACGTTGGAAGAAAGACTAAGTGGAAGATCATTAATATATATTAGGAAAAGAAGGGGACCTAGTACACTTCCCTGTGGGACGCCAGACTTCACAGGTGAAAGAGATGATGAGTGACTATTAGCATAGACGAACTGATGACGGTCAGTTAAAAAGGCACGAATCCAATTAACGATGAAGGGGTGCAGATTCAGACGGGAGAGTTTGTGTATTAAGCGACCATGAGAAATTTTATCGAACGCCTTTTCGAAATCAAGGAACACAGCGTCACAATGAATATTACGGTCTAAGTACGAGTGTAAATTGTGTAGGAAAAGGGCAAGCTGTGTCTCACATGAGCGGCCTTTAAGGAATCCATGTTGATTAGGATGGAAGAAATTTACAGAAGTTAAAAAGGCAGCAACATGCGAGTACAAAATATGCTCCATGATTTTGCAGCAAACGCAGGTGAGTGAAATCGGGCGATAATTTAACGGGGATGAACGGTTACCTTTTTTGAACACTGGAATGATTTTGCCGATACGCCAGTCACGTGGTAAAGATCCTGATGATAGCGATTGCTGAAAAATGAGCGACAAGATCACACTGCTAATATCTTTAGTATTCTTCAGAACTTTTGAATTTATGGCGTCGATACCTGAGGACGAAGTATTGGTTAGCGAGTCAATAATTTTTGCAATGCCTTGAGGTTCAAATGATATGCTTTCCATGAGTGGATGATCCAAAAATGGGATATCGGGAAGATTATCGGCAGGTTCATTGGTGAACACAGAAGAAAACGCAGAGTTAAGGACACTCGCCACATCAGAATCATTAATCGGAAATCCGGAATTATCACAGAGCGTAATGACAGAAGGTTCATCAGGCATAACGGTTTTCCAAAATCGCTTGGGGTTATTTTGTAGCATTAATGGTAAAGTGTTGGAGAAGAAGGTACGTTTTGCTTGCGCTGTTTGCGTGTTGTAGTGTTTTTCGGCGCTGTAATACTTCGTCCATGCTAGGGGAGAGTTAGTGAGCTTAGCCTTTCGAAATAAGCGTTTTTTCTTGTTATTTAGTCGTTTTAACGATACGTTAAACCATGGGGAACCAGCCCGCTCGGTTATTTCTATGGTTGGTATATATAGCTTTAAGAGACGCTGAAATTCCGATTTGAAAAGCATCCAGTTTGATTCGACGGAGCGAGAAGGAAACCCAGGTGTAAACTTATCTAAGAAGGCTGTTAAGTCGCGATTTATGCTTACGTAATTGCCTTTATCATAAAGTGTAATTGTCTTTTTAATTCTTTTGTGATTATTCATGCTGCAAGAGAAGGTAGTGTGAACTGCCAAATGATCACTCAGGCCATGCATACAAGTTATGGAGGAAAAATTCTCTGGATGAGTCGTTAGAACAAGGTCCAAAATGCCGCCGCGGTGGCTCAGCGGTTATGGTGCTCGGCTGCTCACCCAAAAGACGCGGGTTCGATCCCGGCCGCGGCGGCTAGAATTTCTTTGGAGGAGAAATTCTTGAGGCCCGTGTACTGTGCGATGTCAGTGCACGTTCAAGAACCCCAGGTGGTCGAAATTTCCGGAGCCCTCCACTACGGCGTCTCTCATAGCCTTAGTCGCTTTGGGACGTTAAACCCCATAAAACCAACCAACCAACCAAAATGTTGGCGGAGTGATCTGTTACACGCGTAGGAGTGGTAACTAACTGTGTTAAACCGAACGTAAGGCACGTGTTTAGGAATTCGCTTGGTAGTGTACATTTGGTTAGCATGGACGCTGTATCAGACCAGTTTATTGACGGAAAGTTGAAATCGCCAAAGAGCATGATAGGAGTGTTTTGGTGTGTGGTGGTGATGGTGCTCAGCGCGTCATGGAAGAGAGATACAAAGGAACTATCATAACTGGGCGGGCGGTAGCAGACACCAACGATGACGTTTGGAAACATTTCAGTGCAAATGAGCCAAATCATTTCAAGCGGGGATGAGATATTTAAGCGGGAACAACGCAGTTCCGATTTCGTGGCTATAAGGACACCACCACCGCGCATGCTGTCATCTCTGTCTTTGCGAAAAACGTCGAAACCTGATAGTGAAGGCAGAATCTCAGAGTCACGAATGTTTGAACTAAGCCACGTTTCTGTTAGTAAAACGATATCGGAAGAAGAGGAAGAAATTAGGCTGCATAAGCGATCTCGTTTAGGGATGACACTTCTAATATTGGCTAACAAGAATGATAGAGGATATGGGTCATGATGGCTGGTTTTGCGCTTTGTTGTGACTGGTTGCTATTTTGTTAGTTCAATAACTTTGTCGGAATCATGGTCAAACACGTAAATCTTGTTTCCCACGAGCAGCCTGTCGTATCGCAGTTTAAATTTTGTGTTGAGATTTAGACTGAGGCCGAATTCGACGAGGCGTTTACGAGCAAGTCGTGTTCGGGGCGAGAAATCCTCAGCAATACTGAAGCCACTGTTTTTCAGCTTGCCACTTGCAGAGATTATGCGCTGCTTATCCTTGAAATGAGCAAACTTAACAATTATTGGCCTAGTCTTGCCGTTTTGAAAGCCGCCTAACCGATGAGCGCGCTCAATATCTCGTGGTTCAACAGATTCTTCCAGCTGCTCCGCACAAAGGTCGATGACATGTTTCTCGGAAACATCCCATGATTCCTTGCCTTTGTCTTCCAGACCGTAAAATATCAAATTACATCGACGTGACCTGTTTTCCGCTTCGTCAATCCGGGCAGACAATGTCAAGACGAAATCCTTACACTCCTTAGTCATTGCCCTGATGCTCTCTACTTCATTTTTGACATCAGAGAAGCACGCGCAATCGGTTTCAATTTTGGTCACTCGCGTTTTCAGTTCATTAAAAGTTAATTCATGTTCGGTTAAAGTGGAGCGAATGGTTTTCAATTCTTCAAGCATAGCTGCCTGCCCGGACTTGATTTCACATATCCCTTCTAGCAGTTGGGCAAAATCATCATGAGGAGGTCCAGGATTAGTCTCTACATCACCAGCTAATAACAGTAACTTCAATAGCATGCAGGCACAGTCGTACATAATGAGACAAGAGCTGCGTGGGCCCGGCAGCACGAATAAACAACGGTTGCTAGTACGCTTAGCATAGAGGCAATAACAATTCGTTACCTGCACAGCGAAGAAGCGAGGCAGGTTAGTGATGCCCATCGTAGATGTGCTGCCGAGCCCACTGAAGGGTGCGCCGATGTGCGAAGGGAATATATTGGCTGTCCGTGATGGCGATAGCATGACAGAAGTTCCGGTGACCAGATGAGAAGATAGCCACGGCCTTTGATCCAGAGAAGAGAGGTGGGGTTGCGCACACTGGGATGCGCAGCCGTCAAATGATGCAGCGGCTTCCGAGAGACGCAGTTTCTCCGGGTACATCGATGGCTTGGGCGTGAAGTTGAAGTTGTAGTCCACAGGCTCGGAACGAGCGACGCAACGGGGCATCGACCACGGGCCAGGCGGGACGCTTGGTAGCGCACCGGTCACAAGGGCAGGACCGGAGACCTGCCCGCCGAAGGAGCCCAGGGACTGAAGCCACCAGATGCCAAGGCACTGCACGGCGAAGAAGCGAGGCAGGTTAGTGATGCCCATCGTAGATGTGCTGCCGAGCCCACTATGAGAGACGCCGTAGACGCATATGAGAGACGCCGTAGTGAAGGGCTCCGGAAATTTCGACCACCTGGGGTCCTTTAACGTGCACTGACATCGCACAGTACACGGGCCTCTAGAATTTCTCCTCCATAGAAATTCAGCCGCCGCGGCCGGGATCGAACCCGCGTCTTTCGGGTCAGCAGCCGAGCACCATAACCACTGAGCCACCGCGGCGGCCGCTTCTAACATCTTATCCTGTTCTTATAGCTCCACCAGCGTAAAATGTGTTTTTCAAGAAAACAATATAAAGAGCTGTGTCTATAGGAGGTTACTAGCGCGAACATGCACTAGGCAAAAGGGAGCACTGCACCTTCGTTCTTTGCCAGCCGTTAGCGCCAAAAACTTCTCCTTATCACATTGTTATCATAGCCTCGAGGTTATAATATCGATTTCCGCTACAAGGCTTACTTTAGTATCTTCGGCGCAGCTAAGAAGTGTGCCTTGGTGCGTTGTGTATGTTCGCGTCTGCGTGGAGGAAAAGATGATTCGGATTCCCTGTAACTTCCTCTCTTAGTTTTACATTAATACCTTTGCTTCCTTTCCTGGTGCATTTCTCCTTGCATCGGAACAAACTGCTGTGGCTCGTCCTGTCTTTGTCTTCTCCACTTTCTACCGGCCCTCGTTTCCTCACAAGCATGGTGACCCTGATATACCGGTACTTTGCCTGGAAGTGTTCACTCATTTTCTGCAATGTCTAATTCGTTTTCTTTTTTTACTAAATTGTGCTATCAACTTTTAAACCAGCAATACATAGCGTTTCAATCGTTGCGACTTCGTCGTTCTCTGCTTAGTTTTCACTCTGCGTGCGCTTGCTTTTTCACCATATTAGCCCGTGTGACCAGTCATAGATTACATCGTTTTAGTAATCTTCAGCTTAAAGGCAGTGAACACATTCATCTCTCTTTGCCTTACATCAGAAAATATTCCTTTAGAAAAAAAAGGCTGATCAAGCGGCAAACAAAGGCAAATGCTCGTTCGTACGTGTTCGATTGCGTAAACATCTAATGTTGCACAGCGGGCCAACGTCTCAGTGCCCAGCTCCCGTGTTCCATCTTTATCAATCTGTGCGCATCGTCGATGGCGTCCCCTAAGCGAAAACCCATCGCTCACACAGAAGCTAGCCACTCGATCAGAAAAATATCCCGGCACCTCGTCCAACCTGATTGCCTGCTTTGCGAGGCCGTTAATTGAGTATAGCAGCCGCTTATCTAAAGCGCGCCTTCCATCACGGTGCTGAAGGCTCCGATGCGTCTTCCTTTCGTAATATACCGGTTACGGCGTCTCATACTGTGGTCTGATGGATGATTTTTGTACGCGCCAGAATAGGCCAGCCTCAATCTCGGCACCACTGACGTAAACACAGTTTTCTAGCTCAGAAGGTTGCTTGCTATATTGTATGTCGTCAGCTGTTCATTTGACGGATGATACACATCTGTCGTACCGCGTATGGACGCCAACGTAATGGTCAACAATTGTCGAGGATGAATAGCAGGATTGGTCTCCGTCCCTATGAGTATCACTTAAGGCTCCTACTTTAGATCGGGAATCATTCATTGATGAATTTGAATGTGTCGAAGAAATAATATGAACAGTAAAGTATGCTATAGTGACGGGCTTCGAATTGAAAATTGCCACCTGGGCTTGTTTGCAATCCACCGATAGTCACTGTGTTCGTTTCGTAGCTATGGTGTTCGGCAGCTGAGTCCAAAGTCGCGGTATCGAACCCCAGAAACGGCAGCAGCATTTGGATGCAAACGAAATGCTGCGGGCCGTGCGTTGGGAGTGCAAGTTAAAGAACCCCAAGTGGTCCAAATTAATCCGGAGCCCCTCGGCTGCGGCGTATTTTAGAGCCCATTTGCAGCTTCCAAGATAACATTCTGTACCATAGCACACCATACCATGTTACACACCACGCCACACCATAGCATACCATGACACAACACTATACCATGCCACACCATACCATGCATACCATAGTAAGCCGTAGCACACCACGCCACACCATAATATGTCATACCATACCAAGACACAACACGATACCATGCCACACCATACCATGCCATACCATACTATGCCATACCGTACCATACCCTGCCATACCATGTCGTACCATGTCGTAGTATGCACAGAAAACGTTGTGCACAGGCATATACGCATTTCACCTCATTGGAAAGGATGCCGCTGCGGGCGGGATAAAGCTCACGACGTTCCAAACAACATAAAGCCACTGAGATACAAGAACTATTAATCTAATTGAGCCACTTTTCTCAAATTTCGCTTACTCTACTGTGCATTGCAGCACTCGCGCGTTTCAGATTAATGAGGTGACAGCTGCATAAATGTAGGCTATTTTAAAATATAGCTGCTACAGCCCGGAAAATGTCGGGATGTTGGCAACTACCTCCACTCCACCCAGCAATTTTTAATCGTTTATTCACACATTCGGCTCAACCCAAGTTGCAGGGCAGACACATTTCATGTTTTTTGGTTACCTGGTCCATTTAAAAACTTAATATCCAAAAATGCGGCATTTTCATTGTTTTGGTTCCTTTGTACGCTTGAACTGCCTGGCGTATATGAATTAGCTCGTTGCAGTGCTTGATAAAAATCACGCATGTAAAAATAGGCTATGCGTTTCATCCGCTGGGGGTCTGCGGCGTGCAATTTATGCTACAAACAACGCCTAACAATTTTTTTCGGTCCTAGCCTAAAGAATCCCAGATTGCATTTAGCAAGAGTGTGGTATATTATAATTTTACTCATATAAAAAGACACTACAGATTACTTTTTCATGACAGGCACTGCCGAAGATTAGTGGTTCAATTGCTATCGCTCAAGAGGCCTGACTGACAGCTGATTCCGTGCCGCGCCTTGTGGCGTGCTCCGCCGGCTAATTTCAAGCGTATAACGGATTAACGGGAGCTCTTAACCTGTTTCAACAAAGTTCGTAAACGCGACGCAAAAAGTGAGAAGCACCTTCGCAAGAATGTTCTTTAAGAACACAGCTCCAATTTATTTTATGTGCGAAACGTTAAGCTTTAGGGCTATTCACAACTAGCATAAGCTGTTTCAAGAAGGCTGTTTCTTGCTAGAATGTCTCGGCCCTCTTGGCACGCTGAGGGCAACGTTGGCTGCGGATGATTTATGAAGGCGCGAACATTAAGAAACAAAAAGTTGTCGCTGGTCGGGCATAAAGCTCGTTAATCTCTTTATTCATGCATCGCGAATATCAACGAGAAGCAGCAACGCTGAAATGCAAGATCATTACTTATTGGGGCCAAATGTCGTGGGTGGCAGGGTTCAGGCGGCACGCGTGAAATTGCAGGACCAGAAAAAAAACAAATACAAACCGATCGGTTATTTCGCGCCTCGCAACCGGGCAGCGTCCATGAGTGGAAAAGAAAATTATTTGCATAATTCATGCAACCTTCGGAGCGGGCTGAGGGGTGCTGGTGATATGAAGGCTTGGGAGATTGCCGGGCAAGATGAACTGCAGGCCTCGGGGGTGAGCGTTTTAAATGCCCCAAATGATTCACGAACACAGACCCGTGGAATCATTATGTTGTGATAAAGGTGACGACGTATGGTAAGTGACGGCTTAATTTCAAGTAATCCTGCTAGCGGTATAGAGAAGGCTGGCAGAAAATTGTGATGGGGAAGACTTAACAACTTACCATGTGCCTCGAATGCTGGAGGTGCGGGTTTGGATCCAGAGTGTCGCCGGCTACCTACCGGTAATACAATAGGCATAAGGTTTCCTCTGACCTGGTGCTCGGCTAATCTGAGTTGAAATTCTTGAGAAGTGGGTCTTTGACCCCACCTTGTGTAAACGCAAACTCCTTGTTCATGGCACTCTGTCGACAAAGCTCCCCTTTCCGCATAAAAATTCATCACGTTAATTTTGTAAAAGCACAAAATGCTTTTAGCTGCCATCCAGGAAGATCCTGGTCAACATCGTAGAGAAACCGCGGGGAATTTGAGGCGGAACCTTTCCGAACCATTTCAACCATTTTCGTCCATATTGTACTCAGCTCACACAAAATATTTTCCATATCACATTTCCGAGAGAGATTCGCACAAGCGCCGGAGCGAATAGAGCAGCACCTTTTTGCGATGGCTTAGACGACTCCCACAGCTGCAAAAAGAAACCAGGAAGCAGCAATAAACTAGTGTATCAAGAAGACATCCATGCAAAAACATTAGAAGGAAGCCAAGGCTGAGGAGGCAATCAAAAGCAGCTACTTGTCCGGCTTATTGGGAATCGGCCCTCGCCGTAGCTTCGAGCGCTGCGAGTTTGAAAGCGCCCTCTTCATAACTGTTCTTCCGTTTCCTGCGGAGCCCTCCCCAACGGCATTCCTCATTACCATGCCGGGGCTTTGTCACTCAAAGATCCATTAATAGTAAAACCCAAGTTATGCGATAGCAGTGGTGCTAGTTTATACCATGTATCTTCCTTCACACTTAATACAAAAGCCAAGCTCATGGTTGACTGTCTAAACCTTGATCAGTCCTGTACTCATAATAGAGAGGGGCCGATTATTGCGGCTATTCACCAACAACAAGGGAAGAGTAATGAATTAAACAAAAGGCTTCAACTTGGAAAGGTATTCTTATGCAGTAGATCAGTATTTCAGCGTTGAGAAAAACCCATAGGTAAATTAGCCTGTATAAGGCGAGCAACAGGAGAAAATTAAAAAAAAGGAAAATGTCGACAATTAACGTATTGGCACCTACCCTACAAACTATCATCCAGTGTTCATCCGTCTGAACCTTCCTATGAGCAAGAGGGATACCAGAAAATCACTTTGAATCACTTTGAAACGGTACTATCCTCGTTTATACGATGAAATTTCGTGTATGTTTTGTGGTGCTGTGGTTTCCATTTTTTTTTGTATTGTACACGTGGTGTCGAAACTTAGCCTAACACTTTCGCACAAACAGTACTGCCTTAAGTTCTCGGACTGTTAGCGCAGGGACATCCCTCTTCCTCCCTTGTATTTTGCCTCTCACTGCGTTTACGCTAAAAGAGGTCCGCAGTGCAGAAACCAGATGACAAGGTAATTCCAGCACTTCTACTTGCAACGCTGCAAACAAGAGGAAAGGGGCGAGGTGTACAGGCGGAAGAGACTTAAAAGGAAGTATTTAATTAGCACGTAGCGTAGGGTAGCTCTATGTATGAATGAAAAACATACTTGTGTTTCGTTTTTGAAGTAATTTTCCTCCGGATGCAGAATCTTTTTATGACCGTTATGTTTCAGTACAAGCTAAGTGTCCTCTTTAATCATGCTCACACCTATATCTATCCACTCTCGAGGCCCTTAGTTAGCATTACGTGTCTGCCTTTCACGACGTTTTCAGCTTTGTCATCGCGTTGGTTCGGCCGTACGTTCCATTAGAGCTACAAGAATTAATATCCTTTTCATTAAGTCAGAGATCAATTAGTCTAAAGTAATTGTTCTTTTAATACACTGCTAACAGAGAGGCTTTGGTTCTGAGAGGCGGAACTCACGAGGAAGCTCTTCAGAGATCTTGAAAGGGAGTACTCCGGACAAGTTGAAATGTCTCTTGTAGTGTCCTGAGCTTGTCCACGCCTCCGCCCCGCGCTGTCAGAAGGAGGCAGCATCTTCTCGGGCTGTGACCTCTTGCAAAATGACACCGTGTGCGTATTTTATTTTTTGAGCGCAAGATGGAGCAAAAAGAGCAGCTGCGGCGCAATCTGCTTAATGAGAAGGGCGATACCCAACCGTCAGATGCCTTGCATCATAATTGGGCTTGTTCCCAAGCACAGCAAATGGAGGGAATAAATAATAAAACGCAATGGTGGAGAAGTGCATCAACCGGAATAGCGGCTATATTTCTGCTCTACGTTGACATACACACGCAGGAGAACAGAAGGGAGGAACAACGGGAAGACATGGTCGAGCTCACGTCTACAAGGAGCGGCCGAGAACATTCAAAGACGTTTGCGCAAGCTGGTGAACTTGAGCACTATCAATGCTTTGCGTCGTGTCTGCAAAGGCTGAATAAAGTGCAGAACTATGGAAATAGGATGTAATTGATAACCTCCATGAACTTGCTCATATTTCACATATTGTAGCTTCGCGTTCGAGTGAAAAACTTGTCTAATCTGTTATATGTTACAAAGCGTTTAAAATCCCTAACGTGGCGTGTGAACAAACTTGATAAAAACAGTGTGAACATGTCGCAAATATATATTTCAGAGGAATAATTTGTTATAGATCGCTGTTCTCACACTGTCCGGGTTCTCATTAATTGCTTGAATGTTATCAGAGTCTAGTAATTACTGTTGGCTTTTTCTTTGTATGCTGCGAAATATGTGTTTCCTTCTATATTTGTGACCTATAGCTCTAAGTACCAACGAATGTTTCGCCAACGCTGTTATTTGGAAAAGGGGAGAAGCATCAAATTCTTCCACGCTGTTTTTTTCACTGCCCTTCTCAGTGGGTCTACCGGTAAATATAAAAAATAAATTACGAGAAGGTTAAAGACATGGAGCCCATTGTGCGTTAAATCCTAAGAGCCATGGGGGCGACTTTTAGTATGAGAAAAAACAAACAATGTAACAATGAAAAATGTTTTTCCTTACCGTTGGGCCCTTAGGGCGTAAGGAACCCGACCTGAGAAAGCAAGACAGAGCAGCCGCGGAAATCTTCAGTTGCGTAAGCATCAAATATGAAGACGAAACAAAAATACGAGATCAGCAGAATATATATGCATTCTTCCATGTCATGTGCTATTGGGATAATGAGATCTTATTCTGTAAGAGAGGCCACATAACATGGGACGTACCATTCAGGAACAATCCAGAAGTGACACTAAGCAGAGTGATGTCTGCATAAAATCCAGCCAAAATTTGGGGGTTAAATCTTGCAAAACACGTTTAGCAACTAAAATGTTACGACTCCCGTTCCGCAGTAGTGCGGTTACTAGATTTCAGTGAGCAGTAGCTAAAAGAGGACATTTAAGTTATTTGTTCCTCCGCACATTCTTCACATTCTTTCTTATTAAAACTCACCAAATTTACATGATCACAGAGTGAACAAGGGAGGGGAAGCTTTCGACAAGAGGACGTTTCAGCAAGAGGACTTATCTTCGACTAGGCCAAGAGAACAAGTCCTCTTGTCAAAATGTTGGCAGGCACCCTGCAGCTCTGCACTCTCTTGTTCCCTTTTTGATTATCAAGAACCATCTGGCCAACTCCTTTCTACCATGGACTCAAATTTACATGAATTCGATTTGGAAATTACTTTGATATAGAAAGCTCTCGAAGAAAAATATCCATCCCACATGCTAAGGCGAGAACAAGTGGTTTAGGATAAGCGCAGGCACGGGCTATCGTAGCAAGAGAGACAGACGAAACGCATCATTCTATGCAGCGTATCATTTCTGTGCCTCTTCGCTACGTCTTGTCTCGTGCGCTACTTCGTACTGAGTTGTATGCCATGCACCATCAGGCTCAAATTTACACTTTGCTTTAGATGAGAAACATCGATTCTCTCTGCACTTTTTTTTTGCGCTACTTTTTCCTGTTGTCTTTACTTTCCAGGACGTTCGTCCACTTGGAACCAACGCTTCTCATTTCAGAGTGCCAATTCCGCCCACACAACCACGGGGATTGGACGCGCAGCCTTCAGCTCCAAGTTTTATGTCAGTAAACACGAGGCGCTGATGGATCTGTGTTGAAAGTTTAATTCAGAAGCTTGCTGCGCGTTCCTGGACCTTCATGCATATTTCACCGGCTTGGCTGCAGCGAGTCCAAGATGCGTTTTTCCATAAAAGTATTGCTTCTACAAAGGCTGTATTTCTTCTTTTCGCGCAGTGTCTTCCCGGAGGAGATTTCTTGGAACGTTTGCTTATAAAGCTCCACATTCTTTGTCTCTCTCCACTTCCTGTAATCAGTTTTGCTGTAAAATAATTAGGTGCTGCTCACTCGTTTCGGACATGAGAAATGTCTTTCTCTAATGTACTATGCTGCAAAGAGATGTAGGTTTTTTTTATATTCTTCCTTTCTTTTGACTCAGGTGCACCACCAGAATGTCTAAGCGGCGTCTCTAAACTGCTGAGGTTCAGTTTTAAACCATCCTTCCCACCTGTTTCTTTACTCAGTTGCTAACAAACACGGCTAGTGGAAAAGAAACAGCGTGAAAGCAGAGGAACAAGCTTTCACAATAAATTTGCATTCTGGGGCATCTAAACACGGAATCAGGACGCATTCCGGACAGTTTATCTTGTTGGCTCTATATTTAATTATTTGGTAATTCTTTCGAGTTTCAATACTTTGCGCTTTGCTAGAGAAGCGCTCAGCTTCACGCTTTCGTGCATTTTTTACACGAATAGCCCGCCTGCCTGCTAGAGGTGCATGTTCGACGAGCCGAAGAAGCGTAATATATCATACTCCCCTTCTCGCTGTCGGGTCCGTCTTTTCTTCTGTTACCCTTATGCACACGCTGCCTAGCACAGGGATGATTTTGTTTTCATTCCCTGGAACACACCAGTGCCGCCTTTTACTCCTCGCTTCCTACCAAAGTTTATGCGCCTGTAGGGTCGTTATCCGTGCCATAAAGGATTATAGACACCGTACTTTATTACGCTTTTTCTTCTGTCAAACGTTGCGTTAGACGTTAGAATACATGGATTACTAGGTGGTATTTGCCTACAACCACCAAACAATTTATAATTGAATTTCTTCTCTCATGCTGTTTCGGTTTCAGTTTCATCGACCGAATGACGACAGTGACGTGAGGTTGATATTTTAGTCACCTGCTCCACTAGAAAAACAGTAATATAATCGCTGATGGGTAGTTTTAGTTCCCTACGACATGTAGTCCAGCCTCTTCCAACACCTGGAATAAAAAAAAAATTGGCTGTGGCTTAGCTTGGTTAAGCCTCGTAATTCTCGTTCTTCTTCTTTCTCCATAGCTCGCTGATGCCTTCTCTTTGTAACCTGCCGAAGCTTATAGGCTGGAGGCGGCATCTCATGGGCTTGACGAGAAGAACGCAGTCAGGCCGTGGCCGTGGCTATGCGCCGCGCTAGGCAACGGCGTGAGATGGGGCCCCGTTTTTAACAGATGGTATGACGTCAAATAGCGCGCAGCGCCCCTGGTGAGAGGAGCGGAAGTCAGGCCACGGCCGTGGCTATGCGCCGCGCAAGGCGACGGTGTGAGATGGGGCCACGTTTTTACACAGATGGTATGACGTCACATAGCGCGCAGCGCCCCTGGTGAGAGGAGCGGAAGTCAGGCCACGGCCGTGGCTATGCGCCGTGCAAGGTGACGGTGTGAGATGGGGCCACGTTTTTACACAGATGGTATGACGTCACATAGCGCGCAGCGCCCCTGGTGAGAGGAGCAGGAGTCAGGCCGTGGCTATGCGCCGCGCAAGGCGACGGCGTGAGATGGAACCCCGTTTTTACACAGATGGTATGACGTCACGCAGCGAGGTCACGCGAAAGGTCAAGCGTGGCTATGTGGCCGCGGCACGGCACGGGCTGAGGCGGTAGCGAAAGTAGTATTGCTTGGCAACAAAAAATGATCTGTAGGCAATTATGCAGCCGATTTTTTGTGCATCATGTGACCTGAACAACTACGCGTCACAGTCATCGTTCGACTGATGAAACCGAAACCAGAACAGCGTCAAGAAGAAATTCAGTTATAAATTATTTACTGGTGATAAACGAATACCAAAAGGTGCTCCATGTATTAATTGCTCCATGTATACGATTGTCTAACGCATCATTTGAAAGAGGAAAACACGCAAGCAAATATTTGGTGTCTATATTCCTTTAATACCTTTTTAGAAACCATGCAACGAGTACAACAGTTCTTACAGTGTGTACATTACTTGCTCATAGTACTTGCTTTTGTGGACTGTCCTTGCTGTGAGTGAGTGATTTTTTTTAAGTGTGAGCGCGGTCCATACAACCAAATGTTTTTGTTTATTTTCAGTTCCTAATTGCTTTTTACTCAAAATTCGCACGGATTGCACAGACGAAGATGTCAGCAGCTTCGTACCTAGGCTTGTGTTGTGTTAGGCTTTACCAACACTGAAAGAGCAACAGAGTAAAACAACAAAATATGGCTTCTCTTCTTTCAATACCCACCCTGTCAAGAATATGCCCTCCTCTGCTTATGCCACCACACAGTTTGCTTTCCATCCAAAGGAAATCAACATGTTGTTGGTACTGGTCCCGTTGTTGTGGTTGTGGCGTATTCGCTCGTGATCTTAGTTTTGTTTTTGCTCATTACACATCTCATTTACCGTCGACTCATCGCAAGCCTCCAGACCACCTCCGGAGTTTTTCCAGGCTCTGAGTAAACACCCGTTTTGCAATTAATCTTTTTCTGCTGCGCTCCATTTTTAGAAATATTTTTAAACTTCTTTCATTTTTTTTCAACTGCCTTCTTTCTATCCCGCATCTTTTTCTTTTTGCTCTGCCCTCCATCCTTCCTCCGCGGCAGTTCCTTCCGTTCCGTCCGATCAGACGTTTCCGTTTGCTCCCTGTTCGACTGGCAGGTTCAGTGATGAACGACGCTCAAGCGGCCGTGAGTTTCTTTCTGGGTCGCCGCCGCCCCCGCGTCCGTGCAGCGACAAAAATGAGAAGGGAGCGGCGATTCGTCACCGTTATTTGCGACTCACGTAGCAAGGGTCCCACCCAGAAGCAACCAGCCCCCATTGCGCGCCAAGAATGGAGGTGAGCAACAAAACGTCCTCGAGAAGGAGACTCAAGTTTGCAGAATTCATACGAGAAATCAGCTTTTCCGTACATTATGCAGCGCACCCACTGCGCATTTCTCGACGTTGCTGCAGTGTTTGAAACAAATAAAACAAAGGGAACAGAGGGACGAAGACGTCAGTGCTACATGATGAGTGCAGTGAATGGCGTAGAATTGGTCCTCCATGGAAGAAAATGAAGAGGAAGCAATGAGATTCCAATCGAATGCCGTCCTGTTTCGATTCTGCTTCTATTTCTAGTCCGTTTGTATTGTTAATCGGTTCTTTAATTCACTTTTGCTAAGTCACTCTTGTTCCGGCCTCTACCTCCTTACCCCAACAAGTGGAGAGGATGGTTTCCCTCTCTCAACCTGTCATGGATGCCAGTGGGAAGCTTCACACTGTCGCCGACGGCACCGACGCCGGACAGTTTTCGCTGTTATGGCCCTATTAATATCATCGCATTGAAAAAGAAAAGAAACATAAGGAATAGGCTTAGCTCCTAGCTTTTGCTCACATATTGATTGATCGCTTCAGTTCAACGTAATATAGCAAAAACGTAGCTCCTTGGGATGAACTTTAAAACAACTTCTTGCGTCGAGTCAGGCATATGGCAACAACACGAAAAAAGAAATCCTTGATGCCACTGATGCCAGCAAAACTAGGAGAAGAATACTGGGAGGGAGCAATGGAAGAGAGAAGAAAATGGCAGCGTGATCCGCAGTTTCCCCCAGTCGCGCAAGCCGGCATCTTCGTGAAGGAAGGCCTCGATGAAGCACTTCGATAAACAAAGATTAGTTTAACAGGACCGGGTTTCTTTGCCGTCTCATGGAAAGACAAACTTGTGCTGTGATCGGGTAGAAAGCACGGGCCTAAGCACCTAGTAAACAACTTTACTCACCAAGACTGGTATGCGTCAAAAAGTTCGGGCAAGAAACCAGAGTTGCCTGAGACTTCTTCTTCCTCAAGCGCGGGTATCTCAGTCGACTCTACTTATATTTCGTTTATCTTTCAGTCTGCCAGTATGGAAGCGTAGAACTTGAGCTCTTGCAACGCAACGTGTATCTGCACCTAAGTAGTTTCGAAGTGCGACGAACTGTTCTCCCAACAAGTTCCAAGCGAGAGTACAAGCGAGAGAGAAAAAGAGGCGCGTGTTGCTCCAGAAAGCACAGCTGTTGCCGTCTTCACGCATCACGTCACCATTCTTAGCAAGCAGGCCACGGCACCAGCGGCTGGAGCCGGCGAACAGAAAACAGAAAGTGCCTGCGAGGATGCTACAGCTAGAAAAGCACCACGGTCTTCGAACCATTAGGAGGTTGTTTACTTCTCAAAGAAGCAGCTATAGTTATTTTTACATGTTGTGAGGAAACGAAAAACGTTCTTGGCTGGCAGTCCTGAAATGTTAGCTCAAGATTCCCCGGTATAAGCATTGATAACGCTCAAACTTTTCTTTAAAGTCCTGAATGATGCTTCGAAAAAAGCAACGGCGGAAAAATTCGCACTAATTGTTGCGCAGTTTCTTTTATTATAAAAAAACCTACAAGTTACGGTGTCGTATGTCGGATTAATTTATTCATTAACTTCAGCATAATCACTAGCCTCTCAAGATTTTGCGGCAGCTTTTTGAACAAAAAATTTGTCTGATACACAACCACCGTTCAAAAGCTTGATAAATCAAAAAATAACACCGCATGTTCACAGAAGAATCACGAGAAAAGATAAAAAAAAGTATGCAGTTACCTCTTTCAGCAAAAACAGAAACGTAGAATAAGCACAAGTCAGGTACAGTGCCTTATACATTGGTGGCTAATACCAAAAGGAAATCTATAGCAGTACTATAACGAGCAAATCTCTTCACCATCAAGAATAGTGGTGCGTGAATACGAAACTATTTGAGATGAAATAATTATTAGTATGTGCGGCAACATGAGATACAGGATTACAGTCCTAGAGACAATTAATCTTACATATAAGCACCAAGAGATGGGATTTAATGTCACAAAGGAGCACCTATGCTATGAGATGGATGATTACTGTAAATATCTTTTATCAGCCTCGTTCAGAGTTTCTCGGGGCACGACTGATATGTGTGGCTGATATTGTATTTCAGGCGCTAACAATTCTGAAGTGCGCGAATAAATCGGCCTCAGTCCTTCAGTGCATTGTAGTGCCCTGTGGGGCCTATTGCATTAACAAGTATCATAGCCACTTGTATCCGAATTTCGGGCCATGATTTTACTCTATCTGCCAGTAAGTATGCACATGCGCCCGACACATGCAGATTTCTGCTTCAAGGAACCTATATAGAAAAGTGCATTTCTGGTGAAAAAAAAATAAGATGAATATCAAGTATTTTTGCTCATGATGCACGTATACTTAACCTTACGAACATTGCTATTTCGTACGCCATTTTAGATCGTGCTCCAAGAAACGAACGGCCTGCATCCAGTGATTGTAATGCTAGGAGCGTGGGAATGAACTTACCGATCTGAGAGGGCATCGGTGTCGTCGGCCATCTTTGCACCACAATGACTGCATCGTTCAAGGGCTTTTTTACGAATACGCAACAAGCTTTAGCCTTTTGCGGGCAGAGTGCAAAATGACTATATCACAGAATTAAAGAAGCCGACAAAAGCTTTCAAGCAAGGTTTCTAGATGAAAGAAAATAGAAAACGTTTTTCAGTGTGCACGGTAACAAAATACGAATCAGCAAAAATTTTGTGCGCGCTGTTAGCAGCGTACTAAAAGATCTCTGAATGTATAAAAGAATTTTAATTTTGGCAATAATGGGTTAATGCTGATTATGGGTTAATGCTGGTTAAGCTGATTATCGATAATCCTTTTGCCCTACGTTAAGTTTTTTTGCCTCTTTTTATGGGTGTTGCTGCAGGGTAGTATCGTGACACGGGTCATCACATTCCATGAAGAATTTGCATATATGTCACTAGAAAAAAATATATTTTGGCTAGATTCCTAAATGGTGGGGCAGTGTCAGAGTGCTAAAGATCAGAATTTAGGAATATTTGTTTTTGAAACGCTCAGCAGTACACAAAAGCCGTTTTTTCAGGTAGGTTATGCGACCAGGAGGATAAAAGGCGAGAGGATAATCGAATTCTTAAATCTCCTTATTAACTAAAATCAGTTATTAAACTATCCTGTCTCATAAATAGCGCCCATGCTTATACTGGAAACTAAAGATGGTATTATTAGTAAAATTCTGCATTTGGAGAATACTCAGGGCACACTTGCTCTCCAACATAATAGCCCTCAGATTTCTGAACCAATCTTCTTAATTACGCAGGCAGTACGATGAGGTTTGGGAAAAATCTGCGGCCGTGTTGGCGCAGCTTTCCATCAATCATCCTTTTTGCATGTGCAGTATATCCTGACAGGTGAGCTGATTAACAGCAAGGTATCAATCGCTGCTTAGACTCCCTGGTTATAATATTGGCAATGGAAATCGGGCCCTATGTTCCTTTTTGTTTTGATCGGATTCCAAGCGCGTAAAGTATTCAGAATATGTAAGCAAAAGCCCTGCCTCACTTAAAACTGCCATCGCGACAGTTGTGTTACGGCACGAACTAGTTCGTGAAATGGGGCTCGCAAGTGCGCCCTCATTTTTGAAAGCGCAACTGTTTTTTGTTGAATGACCTGTGCTAATTTGAGGCTTCAACGAATTCATGGCATTTCATGCGCACGCTGAAAGCATCTTTTCATTTTCCTCGTGGTTCCGGCTAAAACCGGAAGTTTTCAAAGGTGCTGTTGAGAACGGCCGCACCAAATACTGGAAGCGCGAGCGAAATTCGGACAATGAGGTTCTCAAGGATGTGTCTTTTACCGATATTCATTGTATTCTCTCTAGGTCAGGTGTGGCTCAATTGTGCGTGGTAGAATAGCCCTAGATAAGCAAGCAGGTGGTCCCACTAAGGGAAATTTAACTACAGAAAAAAATGTATCCGGACGCGTAGGCAGAATGAAGCTAATTTTCTGCTGATATACGAATCGAAAGGAGAGCTGCACACATGCCCACGCGCACAAAAGCTGGTTTATTGAGTTTTAACGTTCCAAAGCAACTCAGGCTATGAGGAACGCCGTAGTGAAGGGCTCCTGAAATTTCGGCCACCTGGGGTTCTTTAACATGCACTGACATCGCACAGTACACAGGCCTCTAGAATTTCGCCTCCATCGAAATTCAGCCGCCGCGGCCGGGATTGAACCCGCGTGTTTCGGGCCAGCAGCCAAGCGCCATAACCACTGAGCCACCGCGGCGGGTTTCACAAAAAAAAAAAAGAAAAACCTGCACTAAGTGTGCGCGTTGATCTCAACAGCGGAACAACATACTGTCGTTTGGAACAGCAAACAGCACCGCTATTCGTTCGTTCTGTAACGAAAGCTGTGCCTTCAGTGGGGAAAATATTGGGCAATTGAAATATGACATCCGATTGTCATTTTCAGCAACCGCTATATTGTTGTAGGAAGGTGTTATATGAAAGTCATAATGAAACACCAAATTAAACTTTTCTTGTCGACTTCTGCGCTTTGCTCTTGTTACACTCTTCACCTTCTCTCTCAAGCTGCTTATAGAAGAAATTCAAAAATGTCGCGCTCGAATACAGGCAGCGTAGAAACGAAGTCCGAGCCGAGTCACATGGCTGCCTTGAAAAGGCAGTGACTGCACAGAGTTCAACAATGAATGATGATTTTTCCCGTCTCATGCGTTCATGCACCAGAAACTATAGCTGTTTGGTGAGGACCGCGTGTGGTGCTGTTACCATTATTTCATATCTCTGTCATTACCCGGTGTGGAAGCAACTGCTCAACGTTTGGTACCTGAACATAACGGGTACGCTCCGTCTCTACTTGCGAACCTACCGCACGGTCTCATCACTGTCTGCAGCCTTCTAATCCTGAGCACAAATACATCGCTTTCTGTGGCGCATACGGGAGCTGCATTTCCAAGCAGGCGAGATGCAAAAACGCCTTCGTACATCTATTTCGGGGTATGTTCATAGCTCCTAGCTCGTCGAGTTACTTCTCATAATATAGCTTCTCGCAACTTCTCATAGCAACGTTGCTTCGGTGAAGAAAAAAAAAAGGTCCAAAAAATGTTGTGTCTCCCTTTCGCGTCCACGACATCTGTTTGCCGGAATAGTTCTGAATGAATAAACCATGATCAAATAATTCGCATCCTGATTTTCTAGAAACTTTTACATGGGTTTGACCATATTTATATAGGACAATGTCCTAAAGAAACTAAACCTGTTTCCAGCTGTCCTGTGAGCAAGCTCGACGAGTATAATAGCCTTGTCATCTTTAAATAAATCGCACGCCAACATCTCATGGCGGGTGGAAATTTCCGGGGTCTGCTCCGGCTCTACGTGCATCCTCTTGGCTGTTCTTGCATTCCTTACGGGTTCATCAGCTTTCATAATTCCATCGAATGCTCACTGGCTTCCTAAGCCTTTCTTTATACAATACTGTTGTTCTGACTGGATACCATTCGGTTAGAATATGAGTGATCGCTGGAGGTATGACAATCTGACAGGTGCATTTTCTGCCTCGCTTCTGTCTTGAATATGCCGGCTGCAAATCGTTCTTCCATTTCCACACGCAAATAAGTAAAACACTTCGACTGACTATCCGGAAATGAGGAAACCACATAGGTATGCATATACAGTCAAATATAACCTGGCACGCACCTTTTTGCAGATGCAGTGGAAGGCAGAGCTGTAAATGCATGTGCAGTTAGAGGTTGCAGCTTGTTAACTAAGGTCGGTGCCTCGTTCTACACACTGGCTCATTTTTCATCGCTTTGCAAAACTTAAACCACCGCCGTCAACTTTACTAGTAACTAATTAATATTACCTCGTGTTCGCTGCGCAAGAGAAATGAAAAAAAATATTAGTAACTTGTGCGGTAGGTGCGAAAGAGCCGATGATGACAAATGAACGGTTTCCGACAAGCGTGCAGTAACTACGAGATGCTTGCGCAGGGCAGGCGCTGAAGTGACGCGAAAAGCGCCGAAACTCCCGTTGCTAAAGTTTAATCGGTAGGTGTGAACCGCTGTTCGTGACTCACGACTTCCAAATGCCGCAGCACTAAACATAAAGCGAAAAATCAGAAAATAAAAAGGGAAACAGGCCCACGTGTGGCCGCCAGAAAAAAAAAAAACCTCGTTAATTACGCTCGAGCCAGAAAGGTGTCGGAGGTTAGCGCCGGTTTTGAAAAGGTGCATTTATGTCTCTAGCAAAGAAAAATGAAGAGGCCTGAAGTTGACAAACAAAAACAAGGCTCGAGCAATGAATTCTTTTTGATTCCCTTTTTTGCATTCTCTCTCACGATACGTGTAACGCGGAAGCAAACCAGACGGTTGTTCAATTATTCAACTGCTAAACATTAGGCAATGGAAGGAAAAATAACAACATGTACGTACGGCTGGCTGAGTAACCAGGCGTTTATGACAAGCTTCACATAACAAAAGCAAAGTGAGGACCATGAAATTACCTTCACGTCCCACAGGCAACCCAGCCAGCCACCCACGGCGTCGATATTTCTTTGTGTGCCCCGAAGCGGTTGGGGCCAGAAGATGTGCTACGAACAAGTCAGGGGCTTCCGGGAGGCGGACAGACAGCTGGCGCACTAGCCTTGAGCCTCACGTGAGTAATTTATAGCTAGCTACTGATACCTCCTGCCGCGGCGTCATCAGCTAAGAACCTCACGGAATAGGTTGCCAGTGGCGTGCCTGCCGAAAAGTGAGCATTGCCTGCGCCAAGGTGAATACTTTGCTCAAGTAGCCTCAACGTCTATAGACCGAATTGTGCAGTTAAAGGGGAGAAATTCTGGAAAAATCAAAGAACAACGCAAGACAAGCGACGACGGGACTTGACAGGACAAATTCAACCGTCAAGTACATTCATTGAAGCCTTTTCAAAAAAGAGGCCCATATGCGCATTCGGGGCCAGGATCAACTCGGACATACGTAGTCGCCATAGAAGAAACGAAACAAACAAAAAGGACAGAACAAGGGCAACACTACACCGCAAAAATCAGGCCACATGTGTGTATTGCTATATTTGACCTTGCAAGGCTCATGCCAATTTAGCCCATTTTGCTTGGACATCAACTGCAGCTCTCTTTCCTGTAGTGTCATCGAAGTTGCGCTCATGCACATTTTGCCTCATAAATAAATGAGCAACGCTCCCGTCTTCCACAGCTCAGGGAAGCAGTGGCGGCCTTTCACGTCGTGTTCTGGAGTATACATTCCGCCCTTAATTACAAAGAGCGGGCGGGTTTTCTCAAGTTGGCCATTCTGCTATTAGCGTCGAAAGCGACAGAAATGCGAGCATGAACAATCAAAAGTACTAACGGCTGGAGAGGATATACCGGCGTGGCCTATTAACATTTCCAAACAAGCGCTGTAGTATTCTGCCTTCCTAGTGTAGCATATTCCAGTTTTGCAGCTCGCGTTTCATTTGATACTCGTAGTACACTTTCCCATAGGTGACGGGTATCTGATAGACTAGAGGTTTGAGGAGTGTATTGATGTGGATGCGCCGAAGAATGCTCAGCTGGTCTCAGCTGTCCTCGTCATTCCCCAATTGCCCCGAACCCTATGCTAATTTGGAACATTCCCTCTTCTCCGGCCCCGTTACCATTCAATCCCCCTATTACACATACCCCTCCCACAGAGCATAGCGTGCCTGGCTAGCCTCGGATCAACTGACAGACCAGTTAGCTTTGATGACCCTGGAGCAGGACACTTTCGACGCTTAATGGTGCGTCGCAACAAACATTTCTTTCTGTCTCTTTTTTTCTTTACAGCTGTGCCGCGCGAAACGTACCCATTTTCATGTTTCTTCTGGAAACGGTGACGGGCTAAAGGGCACAAAAAAAGCTGCTCTTCTCTATTCCTTTCGTTCCTACTTTGGCCGCAAGGACTGTACGATTCGATGATTGGCTGCGACTGGGCAGTGGGAGAGGGGAGGGGTGAGGGCCTGTTCACTGAAAAGGCTCTCCAAAAATAAAGTGGCCAGTGCAGCTTCTCTTGCCCAGTCGTGTTGTCGCTTGCCGTTTGCGTTTTGGATTTCCAAAACGCAAACGCTGTGTCAACTGCCACAGCGCCAGTTTTTTTTTTTTTAATCACAGGGAGTTACCCAGCCAGGCCAAATAGCGCTCGGAACACTAATGCGTGAGCTTGTTCCGAGAAAACCATGCCATATACTAGCCATGTAAATCCATGCATCCTAATCTTGGTGCATTTTACTTTTCCTTGCTGCACGTACGTACTGGCGCCATTCCTACAGAGTTCAGATATATCTACAACTTAGCATATTGTATTTCATGAAGCACAGCTTTATTTTGGCAGCGTGAGTACTTGCGGTGTCACATATCTTTTATCAGAAGCGCTGAGCTGAACATAGACTGGTAGAGTACCGTGCTCTTCTTATCCACTGCACGCACTGTTGACAGCAAAGGTTTACGGGACGCAAGCGCCGGAAAAAATTTTTTTTTTCAGTGCAGTCACGTAATCCAGTCGCCTCAAATGTGGCAAAGTACGAGGGGACGTGCATGCTCTATGCTGTGGTAGCAATACCAAACGACTGGGTTGCGAAGCTTAGCCACGGTATTTTTTATTTCTTGAACGGGCTTCCTGGAAACTTTTGCTGCCGATAGTACTCATGAAATGAAAGGCAAGCACTTTTGACGCCGGTTTTTTTTTTTTGCTTCTATATACAATCCTAGTTCTAACAGAGTTTCGTAAATGGCAGTACTTTAAAGGGATACTGATGCAAAATCTTAAAATTGAACAAAAAAATCTCTGCCTCTCCCGTAAACGAGAGTAGAGTAAGCATGAAATGTTTACGGGCCTAATGTCATCTCGGTGGACACCCGAACCGCACCGTACAGGAAGGGAGGAACGCCACCACCCGTTCAGCGCGATGCCTTGCCATTTGAACGCAAGGTTTTTTGAGGAAAGGAAATGGCGCAGTAATTCTCTGCCATCTCGGTGGACACCCGAACCGCAACATAAAGGAAGGGAGGAACGCCACCACCCGTTCGGCGCGATGCCTTGCCCTTTGAACGCAGCGCTTCTCCCCCGGGCCCCTGTGCGCCTGCGCGGCTTTGCTTCGATGCGCGAATCCCCTAAGAGATCACGTATGAGAACGAAGTGTAACGTGGCATTTATGTGCTTTTTGCATGCGTTATTAGAAATCGGAAATTATAATTCCGTGCATTATCAAACCCACAGCTCCACTGATATCTTGATAAACATTGAGAAGGCACTGGCAGCAGTTATTTTTTGTCTCGTTTGGAGACCAACCGGCGCTTGCATGCCGGTCGCGTAGGAGGGCTTAGAGAGTCTCGTTAAATCTCGTTAAGTCTCGTACGGTGCCCGGATGTTCTCGTTTCAGAGCCCGGATGAGTGGATTTCAGTCCCCGGATGACGAATTCAGTGCCCGGATGAGTGGATTTCAGTGCCCGGATGATGGCTCTCGGTCTCGGCGTGACGTCACCACACTGCCGACAACGGGAGCTAAAAGCACTTCATGCTTAAAACGCTGGAAATAGATTTTCGGAATGTCATTACACCGAAATGTAGTCGTCACTTCGCTTATTTTTCAGCGGATGGTTTTATTTTCGATGTTTCATGAGCGCGCGCCAAGCCCTCCCGGCCGGCGCGAGGTGAAGAGGGTGACTTCATGACACCCTCACCGCATCACTCGAAGTGCGATATCACACTGCAGTTTGGATGGACCAAGCGATAAGGCTCCCAACCTCTGACGCTGCGGACGCAAAACTGGTAAAACTCGCGAGTAGCGATGACAATCGTGCTCCTGCGGGAACAGTGGGCGCGCGGGTGTTATGACGTCTAGTCCCAGCTTCCACAGGCGGCCGCCAGGTGGACCGATACGGCAATAAATCGCGAAAAAAAAGTGCTACCTGTCTTTTTTCCCTAAATTGCTTGTCGCGCATTTATCAATTTTAGCAGCCAAGTTCTTGTTTACATGTAAAAGAGCAGCTCAAAAATTTTGGTTCAGTATACCTTTTAACAAGTTAACATCACACTTCAGGCACGCGCCGACGTTCTAGGATGGAATAACCGCACGCGCAACAATTTTTATATTTAAATCGCCGTGAAGGCAGTGACGGTGCAACTTCAGGTTCCTTCTTACAGCTGACATTAACACTGCGTCGCAAGCCTTACAGCATCGAAATGCGACAGCAACTCTTGTCAACCGAAACAGTGCACGATATTAGCCTAATATTCAGATGCATGGTTATTACCATATATTCTTCATTGATTATAGAGAGTGAAACATCATCTACATGAAAAGATAAAGTCTGTTGAAGAACGATAAAAGGAACACCTTTAATAAACAATTCTCTCCGAGAAAACATCCACGAATATGTGTTTCGCGGAGTTTATTGATTTGTTTACACTGTACTGCAGACCGAATTCTTGTCCAAGAAGCACAATGGGGAAATAAGTGAAAATAGTTATTCTTCAGTGCTAATGCATAGAAGTACAGTAAGGGTGTTCGCAAATCATGTAGTCAAAATTAAATAAAAATAGAAATACGCGCCTACGGACAAAACAGTTGTATAAACTCCAAATAATATACATTGTGTCTAACATTCATTGCAAAAGTCAGGATCTATAGAAATGCCTAAATGACTTTTAAAAATTGCTATTCTGAACAACCCTTCTAGGTAAACAGTCCTAGTCACTTATGCTTATCGCAAAGTAATAATTTTAATACTTACTCATTAGTGCAAACTATGAAGACCATAAGTTATTATGCTCATCGCTAGGGCCACTGCTTAAGTATGGTTTTACTTCAAGTTAAGGATAAATTTCAAATTTTCCGTGCATGAGATCACGTATAAACTTTATGAAGCAAGCTACAGTCCTATATGACGCGGTAATATTTGATTAGCGCCTTGCAGATGTGAAGTGTGGAGTTATTTAGTGCTTCTATACTTCTTCTAATAAAAAAAGCATATTCCCACCCCACCCACTTTTAATTTGTTTCATACTTTTGTTCGTATCAGGGTCCCAAGCAGCTGCCCTGTAGTCAAGCTTAGGTCTGAATTATTGGATAATAACTTGGCCTTCTTGCTATCTCTCTAACTTTGCGTCGTAAAACCGGAAGTACTCTTATCCAGATGAGATTATGCATCATAGTCGGGGTTACGTATATGAAGTCATTAGCGCGACATGATCCTTACACTTTAATTGGGAGTATATTACGACACATAAATATTAATAATTGGTGGCCTCTCAGGTAGCTGCGTTATTGATCAAGTAAGCTACCGGAAGTTCAACCTTTTTTTTTTCGTAGTATCTTTTTTATCCAGCACTAATTGCAGTACCTCCTCTGGCACCGCGAGGCATGAAATTGTTGACGACACTGCTAAGCAAAATGTGCTCGGAAGGAAATTGCCCTTGCCCTCAGCAAATGATAATCAGCGATTAAAAGACTTCGTACATTTCAATCAAGAGCGGAAGCTATATCTCTGACGCAAGCCAGACAAAGCAATGTCGGCTCAAGGATACTGCCCTGACTAATACGGAAACCAGGCGGTCTCTTCTAACACGTGAACTGATATGTAAGACTACTTAACCATCCTAAGTGGTGATGTGTACTTTAATTACACCGTCAGATCGTCCTCATTGTTTGTAATATGCAATCCTTGTTGCTCATGATTATTTCCCTCAATGTTTATATCGCAAATGTTCGGCTGATTGATGAGGTCCGATACAAAGCATAAAAAGCTGCTGTAACTCAGACAGCAATTCTTAATTCAGTGATTGCGAGGGGTCGTGAGGGGTCGCGTCACAACTCCTGCCTCTGATAACGCCACTAATACCAATTGAAATCACGTTCTTCTACTTCTTGAATGAAACAAAAAATTCGCGTCTATTAACTGTGCTTAAGCATTTGGCGGACATAAAATTTGGCGAAAAGTTTAGGGTAAAAAATAATTTCTGCATTTCCTCGCTAGCCAGTCACCGTGTATCCGCTCCAGCTGTTACAGCATGCATGTCCGTTTAATGCTTCCGTGGTTTTCACGACCTGCTTTGCCTGACCATGTACGAACCCACGTGATTTATATAAACTACTGTTATTTACTGTACGTTCATTGCCCCTTAGGTCCACATTCAATACACCTGAAAAACTTTCTGCACTTAAACGAGGACCTCAAAACGACACCTTTTTGAAAACCCTGAATGTGTCGCTAATGTATAACTTTATTTCCGACCTGTTTTCGTGGAGCTATTTAATGACGATGCATGAAGAAGCAATTTACTCGGAAGGCCCTTTTTACTGAAACACCGGAACTGCCTTTCGTGTATAGGTACAGCAGTACACTGATAGCGGCCGACAAGCACTCACACGACAAAAGCGGTACACGCTATGGGTCTTTCCTGCCACGCAACAACGTTCGCTTCTCAGCCCTACTAATTGCCTGCAAGTTACTGCTCCTACCTAGAACAAGATGCTCTCTTCACCGGCCGCTCAGAGCATTCTCCACACATGCATCCGGCGATGCGCGAACGACGCGACCATAAGAAGAGGAAAGAGGAAACGAACTCGGAAGAGCAGCTGAGTAAGGAGAATCCGCGGGAGAGGAGGAGCAGAAGGCGAAGGGCGCCATCAACCTACGCACGCGGCGGCCGCCGCTGCTTACGCACGCAGCCCCCCCTACCCCCCCAACAAACCCCCTCTTTTTACGCGCGCCCGGGGAGGAGCGAGCGCGGGAGCTTCGATTCAGTCGGCTCCCGACAGAGAAGCCGCGGAGACCGCTGCTCCCGACGCTGCTGCCGCCACCGCTACCGACGTCGCCCGCTGGGGGTGCCTCGACCGTGCAACGTCGCCGCCGATGCTTGTTATTTCTCCGGCTCGCTCTCTCTATCAAGCCGCCGCCAGGTGATCGGCGACCGCGTGCGCTACTTCGAAACGCGGTGAGATCGGGGCCCGCCGCTGGCGCGCAGAGGGAGCTGACCCCGCCCGGCGGATTCGTGCACTCTCAACCGCCCAGTGCAACCGCGTGATTCTGCTGACGACCTAGGTGCACACGTGTGTTTACGCTCCAGCGAGGAACACCCGGAGTGTTCTTATTACTGCGTGAAGTGATCCCCCGTGTCTGCTCACCTATCTTGACAATGTGTAGCGCCTACCTGTGCGCGTCCTTATGTGGCCACCGAGAATCCCACAATGCGGGATAACTTCCGTTTCCTGTGTGAGTGCTTCCAGCAGCTATTCGCATTAGGGCGCTGACTAGTACAGGCGTCAGTTTTAGTGTGGCGGGATCTTCGAGAGCTCTCCCGTGTAGCTCCACCACATAATTGCCAAGCTGCTGAGATGTGTGCCCCCTACGCGACACAATGACGCAGACTCCGGGTCTGAGCAAAATGCCACGTAAAGGCACGAGACATCCACCGTGCAACGCCAGCCGTTCCATAATGTTAGCCCCGAGCCATTAGCTATAACTACGGATGCGTGTAGTTCCCTCTGCGTTCCTGGCGTGTTTGTGCGCCTTCTCCCGAAGAAAGTTTCGGCAATAACAGCTGAGTCATCTACAGACCTTTAGAAACACAACACTTGGCTGTCAGTTAGGACGCCGTGTCAAGAGGTTTGCGGCGTCCACTCCCTTTACCTCAACCTGTCTGCACTGCCCGATAGCCGCTATCGCCGCTGCTGCTGCCGCCTTCGGCACAGCCTGTACCATGCGGGCCATCACGCCGCAGCATGCCCATAGCGCGTCCGGACAACCTGCCGGAAGAGCTGTGGCCGCAGCCGTCCACGTCGACCGCGTGCCTTGACAACAACAACCCTGGCCCGTCCACGTCCAAGGCCAGTGCTTCTAGTACTGGAAAGGCTGCTTCCGGTTCTTCCAAAGTAACCAGGATCGCCGAAGGAGCAGCGGCGGACGATGAACAAATTTCTGGAGCTGACGCATCGACGGGACAGTCGACCGAAGGCAACGGCGATGCGAACACATGCGGCGCAGTGGCCGCGGCGGTGTTGCGGTGTCCGCGGCCAAGGCAGTACCGCTCCAAGTCGGCGGTTTCCACGGACCCGCGAAGCCCCTACTACATCAGCCAGGGCATCCAGAACAACGAGGCCGTGCGTCGGTCGCCCAGTGTCTCGTGCGTGCTCGATGCCATTCGACGTGAGGCCCAGGAAGGAAATGAAGTTCCCGGCGTGTCCAAGGCCGCGTTGGAGAAGCCCAGTGTGTCGACCATTCGGCAGCACTACTATCCGGAAGGCGGTTGGGGATGGGTCGTGTGCGCTTGCGCGCTCCTGGTGCACATGCTCACGCACGGGATGCAAGGAGCGTACGGACTCCTCCTGATCGTCATCAGGCAGCAGTTCCACGACGGCGACGACGCTTACACACTGCACGCAGGTATGGCATATCAGTGCGCACTGCTCCATTCTGAATGCATCCCTACTTATAGCAGGTGTCCTGCCAGTCCTTCTCTTTCGTCCTTATGGTAACTATTCATTGGTGGTTGCTAGTTCCATGACAACGTATGGAAACAAGCTGCCTACCACTTTGAAAACTGCACTGAGGCGTTTGGTCGTATCATGGTAGACGAGTCCTCAAGTTCTGTGCGATCACCGCGCTTATTTTCTGTGCAAAATTCTTAGAACATTTCAGCAGCCGAGATCCTCATAATACACATGTGATGTTGTGCCTGAACGTGTTATATTGAGCGCGACTGGTACGAGACAGCGGCTTGACCGTTGCTATGGTATCATTGTATTTGGTCCGTTTACAAAACAGTAAAAAAGAAGAAAATATCAGAGCTACAACCGCTTCCTTTATCGGCACTCTCTTGGGACTCTAGATGCCACAGCTGTATGGCATGCAGGCCGCTGTCAGCGATACGGTGTCCCTGTCGAGCGGTACTAGGCTGAGTGAATGAAAGACGTGATCAGCGACCGTTTGCAGGAGCTGCAATCAAGACATAAAAGTTCAGGACGCATCTTTCTACAAAGTTCAAATGAGTTTGAGACACTGCTGATGTTTCAATTCGTGTGCATTGTAAGATTTTCTGCTCTGGAACGAAAATGTGGTGAGTGCTAGAAGAATTCGAGGAAAATTATTTCAGGACGAACAGCAACAAAAAAATCATCCCGATGCTAGTTTATCCCCGAACGCGACTGCTTTACATCGCGAAAAAATAACTGGCACACTTTCTACGCGAGTAGCGTTATCTGCCAGCTGCCGCTGTCAAGGGCACCTTAAAGGTAAGGAAAGCGACAGCTATTTCCAGCTCTAAGGTAATAAGGTGATTACCAACAGTTACCGCTGACGTCAAATACGCAAATGGGCACATGACAGCCACTGTCTTCGAGTGACGTCTACATATTTTTAGTATTCACAAGAGCTGGTGTTGGCGATGCTCTCTAATTGTAACCAAGTTCCCCTGCACATGGTCTTTATCCTGGCATACAAGTTATTCTGACTTTATGAGAGGGAGTGCTTACCGCGATCTATTTTTTTCATGCGCAGTGGCAATGGTAAGCAGTACTAGTTTTGGTTTACTGTTCAGCATTACTGTTTTAAGATTTCTACAGGTGTCGTTCTTCGGTGTACGAAACACGGGAACAAGCTCCGACATGTTATTGCACATGTCATTGAAAGGAAGATGTAAAGGCGCCGACGATAACCTCGACAATTTGCTTGGCACGTCTCCTCTCGCGAAAATTTTTAAAATATTTTTCTTTATTCTTCGGCTGCCTTTTTTGCGCCATTATTTCGGAGTACATAATCCCCATTAAGTGGGTGCGCGCGGAGCGCTATTTGAATATGGACGGACGCCATTTGGCGCTCCATATGAAAGGCGCATACTGATGGTACGTTGCCCTGATTTCGCAGGTATAGCGGACATCAGACTATTCCCCAAAGTGGTCTGAATAACACCTGAGAAGGTTTCACAGAGTTGAATGGCTAGCAATGAGCGCAGAAGATGTAGAAGGCCCTGACATTCTTGTTCATTCGAATTTCCTGTGTTGAAAGAAATGGCGCGCTTAGAGAAGAAAAAAAAATGTAGGGGCGTGTCAACAGGACTTTTTTTTTCAGAACCGTATTGAATAGAAATCCATTTTTTGAACGAATCTATTTCAGATTGCATGGTGAAAAAACGGAGCAAACGCCGTCATAGCTCGCGTGACTAATAGAACACGTTTATGAGCCTTCTCACTGCCATTGAATCTGGGGATGATATCGTCCATAGCCACTGGTACTTCGTCATAGACATATAAACAGTCACGTCAGTGCTGCCTATATAGTCCTAAAGACCATTGTCTTCTCTATAAGCCTGCAGTAACTGTGACATGCTGGGTACTTCTGCTTGGGTATGAGGCCGTATTGCGCTTGTGTCTGCATGCACAGATGAAAGAAAGATATAATAGCTCAGAGGACTTCACTTGAATAGGTGTTTACTGCGTGGAAGGTATTTAATACGCCTTTGAAACACTGCAGAATAGTGTTTCTAACATTTCAAACACATATAGAGCCGGCCGTTAACGCAGCAAGGGACATCGCAGTCAAGCGTTTTTCGTCACTTCATCTTCCTAAGTGCAGGTTTGCACTAGCGTTATTCCGTCTCAAAGACTTGTAGGCCTCATCTGTCCCTCTGGTTGCAAGGTCCTGGTACAATAAATGCACTATTAGGTATGAACGACTCACTTGCACCCCACGCCCAGCGTTTCTAAGATTGCATTCGTGATTTTCGGTGTCTGAAGGCTGCGTGTTGTGGCAGCTCCTCTGCATCCCTCGAGCATTTTGCGGCCTCTGAGCACTTGTATAGGTTACTGTGCAAATGAATTAGGACGGTATTAATTGTTGGCTTTAATAATTTATCATAAATGAGCTCCAGATGTGTAAGCTGTTTCAGTGTCGTGGCAGTATTGCGTGCCCCTAGCATTCTTCCATTAACCAGCCACCAAAATAGATAAATGCCCTGACATTCCGGATAGTTTGAGCTTTGGGGCGTATGCCACTGGTGATCGTGTAGTACGGCTCGACAGTTCAGAGAGGCACTTGCAGCATGTAGACTGAGTTGGGAAGGGTGCAGTACAGGTGTAAGGGCCAGTTTCTCGTCCGGGAAGAGGGAATTTCCATTCTTTTTTTACTTACACATAAATTTTTCACAAGCTAATCACTTTCCTCTGCGAATTCTTATGTGCATTCATATATGAAATTTTAATCGGGATTTTAGCTAGACATTGTGACACCTTGTGCAACCTTTTGCCAAAATATTGATGAAGTCATTCGCGATTATTTCAGTCTTAAATGCGGTGCGATGCTGTATTGGTGCACTGGACGAAGAAGCTCGTGCAGTTTGTCCACGATGAGCCGAGCCTATTCCTGTACAGCAGCCTCATATATGCTTTTTCCAAAAGCAGTTAAGGAGGGGAGTCAAGGACAGTTGAAAATTAGTTTCAATCGCATCCGCCAACTGATTTTGTTTAATGCTGCAGTTACACTGCGTAGAATCCGGTGCACAAATATAACAGCGACAGTACGGGCGACCTTACGAGCGACCGGCGGGTGCTATCAGCTGTCGCGTATGCATCTATACATGTATAACCGAGAAACACTGCGATAAGTAAAACCAGAAAACACATTGACTCATAAAGTACGCCTGCAAGCGGTTACACAACAGATAGCTCGCCTTTCCTCGTGCGGACAGTGTCGTAAATCTTTCCGCGAGACAGTCCCTTTTCATGGCTCCTCATACCGCAGGGAAACATGAGGGCCAGTCCGAAGTGCCGCATGGCTTCCTAGCCAGAGCCGAGTGATTTGGGGGTTCAAACCATGCGCACAGGCGGGTAAAAGAAAGAGATGCAAGCCAATATCATCGCGGCGCGGTCCCGCTCTGTCACGCTCCTCTCGACAACGTCGCTACTCGGCTGTTTCCGCCTTTTGTGCCCGTTTTTTTTTTCCTCACATCTGTTTCGGTTTCTTTGGAGCTCAGTCGGGTTGTATTGATTTGTGTCGCTCTCATCCCCCACTATGCGGCGCAGACGACTTTCGGGGCCGCGTTGCGGGACCATATTGTCATCTTGGCCTTGATGAGTAGTTCTGTTCTTCCTATGTGTTCGCGTCTGCCCGTGTTATTCGTGGCCCTTTGCCCTTTTTTGCGCGAAGAACGAGCGGGTATGACGTATTTAGTGATTACCCCCGTCCGGCCTTATGTTCGCGGTCGCGGCTTTTGCGGCGTAATGACTCGTGAATCTTGCGCGGACCAATTTTATCCTTTGTTACGGGCGAGAAAAGCTACGACAGGATAAGAAGTCGTCTAAAAGCTAAAAATATATGTGCACAAATGTGCCCAGGCGAAAATCACCAGACAAGAAAGAGAGATGTAATCCCCCTCTAGAGATATGTATAGAGAGAGAATGGTGGTGTTCATCAGTGTTCCGAGGTCTTTTTGTAAGGGATCTCGGCTCATTTCCAGAGCCCCTTTCTACTTACTGACCGATACTTTCTGTCAGTTAGGGATGTCATCAAACACAAAATATACTGTTATAAATAACGTAATGAAAGTTCGGGATATGATCCAGAAAAAAAAAGGTCCAAAGGCTGACAACAAGTCTACAGCTAATTGTTTGTTTTTGCATCTAATTTAGTGTCTACCCGTACTTACAGCAAGCTTTTGCAAGGCAAAGAAAGGTACCGTTATAGCTCCTTTTTTTGTTAGAAATACACGCAATATTTTCTTCGTCATGTGAAGACACACGCGCAGTTGACACAACTCAGCTCCCCTTGCTCTCTCAGTTGTTTTACTCGCACGGTATTGTTTTTCGTTCGCAGAACCTAGACAATTGCTTCATCCTTATAACTAGCAGTGCATAACTGCGACCTTTTCTCCAAACCGCAATCATTTCACTGCATGCCGCCACGAGTTAACTGTTTCTTCTTAAAAGCCATTTCAGGTACCTTGGCCCATATTAGTGTTCGGGATTGTAGCACATTCCTAGTAGTCAAGTTGAAAGCAAGAAGTAATTTTTTTCCCTGCTTCATTGTTCGTGATGCTTTCATTCGCTTTACACAACACAAAATGGAGTGGTATCTTGGCATAACATTGTCGAACATGAATATCTATAATTGAGACTAAGCCAACTTATTGGCGATGCAGGCGGTCCAGTGGGGGAAGAACATGTAGTCCAAGTATCATAATTACAGTCCGCAATAGATATATAGCCCGCTGGGCTCAGTTCTGGCCGGAAAAAAAAATTTAACAAGATTTCCGCACTTGATACATAGCCCGCAGGAGCCTGGAGTGAAATCCAAACACGAAAATGTAACGTACAGGGTCAATCGCACTTAGAGGGAACACGGCGCCGCGTAGTCACGTACCTGCGGAGAGCCATTGCATCGAACCCGTTCATGAATCAATGCACAGTGGCGCGTGAGAAGAGAGACCTCGGCGTGGTGCTTCGTGCCATCTGCCCCTTTGTGCGGGTTTGCTACTGGCTTGGTCGCAATGATGCTCCGCGTGTGCACAGCCACGCCGAGCCGTGTTCACGCTTAGTGTGGTTGACCCTGCACTTGCACTGAGTAGTGGGACCCGGGCTAACGGAACAACTATCACCTCCCGTTTCAAGGCGATGGCAGACTCATTACTGTCTTCAGTACAGTAGCTGCTACTGCTTTCATCGAGCGCAGACGTCGGCAAACACTATTTCGCGAAGCGATTCAGGATAACTTCACAAGGAACCCCTTACCACGATTCCATCACCCACTTAAACACATCTCCGTAGGTTAATTATTGCCTCTGAAATCGGGAAGCAATCAGTGCCAATAAGTCATGTGCAGTCGGTCAGCCACGAGGTAGTAACAAGAGCCAGCGCACATATCGCAAAACTTTGTGCTAAAACTTCACTGTGCATTTCATGCTGTATCTGGCGGTATCTAACGAAATATGCTTCATAAGCTTCACCAATTGGTAATCCATCTTTCAAACATGTACAGCCCGCGTGCTGTGTACCAAAAATTACGGTATATGGAAGATTGGACTGTTCTGTTTTATGTCATCCGTGAATGAATGAAAGTGCTCACCGGCGCGGCAGCTTCGCAATTTACTCTTAATGTAAAGTTTAAGGCTAAATCACGAGGAAGAAGTCGCAAGAACCATGCTCGTAAACTAACATAAAGGCAAGAGCTCAAAACCAGTCTACTACTTATGAAGATGTATGGGTGGGCAATCTCTCTTCATTTGCTTAGGTTAGAAAGGCTAAGAAGACACACATTACAAGGCACAGTGCAGTTCGGGAAATAAAAAAAATTAAAGTTTTCTTGGTAGCACTAGGTGTATATTATAGTTAAGATTCCCTGGGTTCTCGCTAACGCCGTTCCATGCTGCGCTTCTAACCAGAGACTGGTGCTCAGCACTGTCCGTGCGATGCCTTAGAGAAAAACAGGATGGCCAAATTGGTGCCTGGCATTTTTTTGAAAACAAGTGATATTCAGAAGTTTAGAAATTTAGAAATGCGTGTTGAGTTTCAAAATATGTATTTTGAGTGTGAACAATTATCGTAAAAAACGTGTGGTTGGACGTACCCAGGAACGCAAACTGCCTCTAAGCAGCCTCCCTGGATCTGAGGCTGCAACGTGCCCTCGTCGCCTTGGCCCAGGACCTAATGAACGCCTAATAGAAAGGATGTTCTAATAAAAGTGTCACACCACCACCACAACCCTCTAAGTATTGCTGCATAAGTCGCAGCAAACGGCTCCGCAATAAATATGGACAACGCAAAAAAAGTTTACAAATAGAAGGTAAAGATTAAATGCTACAATTATAAGAGCTCCGCTCATATTATGAGCACTGCGCACACCGAACAAATGCGAACACTTAAGAACCGCGCATGCGTTACGTGCCCAGGCAGTCTGGTCTTGTTGATTGCTTGCAAGCATTATTTGGTAATCACTAACAGTGAAAAATGTTATACGCAGACAATCTTCACTGCCGTATAAAATCTTGTCCTGCACATGCACGTGCTCCATGCCAGGATTCCATAGATTGGTTTTCAATTTTTTTTTTATTTTTGAAAGTTGCCAGTCACAACTGGCCATACTATGGGAAATGCCCCTCATATTTACTGTCATTAATTGTCGTGTGAGAAGTCACACGGGTGTATATTTCGTTTATAATGTCTTTGTACCCACTGCCCTGTGCTATTCAACGTAGGGTTTTCAGATTACATGTGCTCGCAACGTTGCGTTAATTACTTTTCGTCTTCAAAAGGAGCCCAGTAACCCCCATATTTGTTATCTTTGTTACTGATCTTTACGTTGACTTCTATATTGAAACATACGCCACTCACTAAACGGAATATTTGGTTTGCGCAAAACATAGTGAACCTAAAACTGGTTCGATTATCTACATGGTACTAATGCAACGCAGAGACGGAACGCGGCTGGTAGAAATACGCTCTCCGTGAAGCGTCACTGTATTGCTTTTTTTTTCTTTCGAGGGGGGGGGGGGGGTCTTGCTTCTTGCTGATGTGTTTTTCCTTCGATTTTCCACTTGTTCATTTTAGGACCAACTACTTTGCTGCTTGTTTTTGCGTAGTATCTTCGGTTTACACAAGCATCTGCACGTAAGGTTCTTGCAGATTACAGAAAAAAAAAGACTTTTGAGACATAGTGCTTTAGGATCGACGATATAAAAGATTGGACTACATTATCATCAGATATTTCTTATCGTATATATTCGTTATCCTAATGTGCAGCAATACCGAAGCCTTCCCAATGCTGAACCAAGTCTTTCGAAATGTGATTTTTAGTAACCGCCCCTCCTCTATCTAAATAATTGAGGCCTGCTGTGAATACGTTACGTCTTCCGCTTAAATTTCGCCAGAGTAGTGCAACCAATGCCTTGAGAACAGGGCTCGCAGCCGCTACCATGGGGTAGCTACGATAGATTAAACGGAATAAAGTAAGAACGTGAAGCTAATAAACCGAAATATCCCACCCCGTCCCTTGAGCTAATTTACAGCGTGATTTACCCACCTCAGGAAGTTTTCTGATCTCAGTATTTGCATTTATTTTGCTTCAGTTGGTACTCCGCTACGGGAGCTGCAGTTTTATGCCATCTTTCTAAACAAGGCACGGCACAAGAATATATATTATGCGCACTTTTTTGCATATTTCAATGGCCGCGTCTTCAGGGAAATGATGTCGTTGCGCTAAACCTTCCAGGATATAGCTGCCCATCGGAAAAGATCGATACGGGGTTGCTCCACAATAACTTTTTAGGCAAATATCCAAGTAATACATCCCGCCGGTATAAGAACGATTAAATACTTTTAAGCAGCCTGAACGTTGAAGAGAAAACTCTATGGGCATTAAAAACAATCATAACGAAAGGTTCTGCGTAAAAGGTTCTTGTCACTTTTCTCTGCGGCGCGTACTCCTCCAAACGCAGATAAGTGTTGAGCACAAGCATATGACATTTATTTTTATTTATTTATTTAGAGATACCTTACAGGCCTCCAGGGAGTCATTGTGTAAGGGGGGAGCAATAAATATGTTCAACAGTAGCTAGAAAAAAACCAAAAATGCGTAGAAACAAACACTGTTCTGTTCTAAAAGCTGATTACAAATTATCACGACAGTACAAAATACATGCAGAAAAACCAATGACCAAGCAATATATACGAGTGCTCTTTCTACAGTTAATAACAGAAAAAAAATAATTTTTTCATCACATTGCATGAAATTGCACCTTTGAACCTCAAGAATTCATCTGCACAGCGAAGATTTGACAACCGCACTAGAGCTCTCGAACAAGGTTCCAAAATCCGCCGCTAGGCGGCTTTCAGTAAAGCGCCTCCCGATGGCGCAAGAGGGCGCGCACAGCTTCGCAGACTTCGGTGCAGCCCCAAGCTGCGTCTACTTTCAGCCGTAGGTTTCTAGACAAGCGAGAGGAGGAGCAGGCGAAGGAGGAAGAGAAGGTCCTGTCGTTCATCTGTGTCACGCCTGTCACGATCAGACGCGTCACGTGGGCATGCTTTTCCCCATTTCGCGTCAACGCGATCGCCGAGAGTCGCTGTGCGTCCCATCCGCTTCGTGGGTTCTCCCCTCCGTGGACGTTATATATACCATCGCTGACCGAACGTCGTCCGTCCGCAGCTCGGTAATTTGTACGCGACGCACAGCGGCGGAAGCGCGGATGGACGCCGCTCCTTTCTTTTCTTGCATCCTGCACTCGTTTCCGCTTCCTATCCCTTCTTGCACATGTGTCCCCGCCCCCTCCAGCTTACTCCCTACGCTCCCCTTTCCCGATTTTCACTCTGCCAAGCCGCTCACGTGCGTACACAAGGTGAACTACTGCCTGGCTCCGTTGTTTTTCTCTCTTCCTTACCACTCTGCAACGTCCACACATGGACAGCGCCAGTTAATCGCGGATTCACAAGCAAAAATGCACTTTGCGCAAGCTTGTACGCATAACACGTTAAACGAAGACAGAGGCAGAGAAGGAAGGTAGTGGAGGCGGGCGGCAGAGGAGGTAGCGACGCAGCGCTCACACGTCGTGGGAACACGTGACAGTGAAGCGAGAACGCGAATAGAACGAAATAAAACGAACCAGGCCGGCTGGACGCGGCCGACCCACCGCGCGCGATTTATAATCACCGAACCGGACGCCGCTGTCGGCCCGGAAAAAGCGCTCGCCGCCGGCACAGCGGCGCCCCCGGGCTAAACGCTGCGCGCGTGTTGGCCGGTTTAGCGCTTGTCGAAAGGATCGCTCGTCGCCTTTCATTTGTTTTGCTGTTTCCACGAGCGTAGAACACTTCGGCATGCTTTGGTCTTGTTTTGCGGACGGAATTTATGGGAGCAGGGCCTTTCGGTATTTGGAAGCGTTTATGCGTTTATGCGTGGCAACTAGGTACAGCACCGTTTCTGGCTCGTAGTTAGCGCATGCTGTAAGGGTGTTCTGAATATTATACGAAGATGAATCAATAAGTCATCAAAAAAACTTTATTGTTTATCTTAAAGAAAGCGCATGAACATCATTTCAACGGACGTGGCTAGTTTCTGGCGAAACTCAGTATATGACAGGCATGCAGACTGACGTGTTACAAACACAAGACATAGGACAACGAGATGCCACCTTCACTACTTTGTACAATGTATAGTTAAGATGAGAGTTTTGTGTCTCTGGCAAACACCGCAAGACATTTCCTCACTGTCAACATTTCTTGATTTGTGAGCGCGTAGAAAAGTAAGCTTAAGACCACAGGAGACCTGTTGCTACTGTCATGTTTACCAGCTGGGAAATATTGTACTCGTGGTGAGAAATGACAGTTAACACTTCAATTTCTTTGAAGATACTACTGGTTGCCCTACCTGGCGAAGAAAAAAATTTACTGTGGCTTAACTCAGTTATGCCTGGATGTGCGTAGTGAGAGGCACGGTTAATCTCATTGCTTAGCTTGGTTATCTCTACGGTTACATATTTATCGTTTAGCTGGGTACGTCTCAGTACCAAGCTAGCGGCTAGATGCGCCGCTCTCCGAGCTGCACCACTCTGTCCATCTCTGTTCGATACGCCGAACACATTCTTCTTCTGTCTCCGCAGCTCGTTGCCTCCTCCTGGTTTCAATCCGTCGTTGATCCGCGGCCCTGGCACGAGATGCCGAACTAGACGACGAACCATCCTCATCTGAATCCACTCGCCTGGCCGCTTCGTACTTACGACGCTTGAAGAGGCTGCGGCTCGTTCTTCCGCCGTCTCCTCGGCTCGCTGCCTCCTCTTGGTTTCGTTCCGACGACGAATCCTGGCTTCTTCCAGTCTCTGCGACTCACTTTCCATATCTGCAGACGAATCCCACCCAGCCGCCCTTTCTATATATACGATGCAATGCCGGCTCCTCCTCTGTTGTTGAAACGCGGCTTCACCGGCTCCTCCTCTGACGTCATGCCAGATGGCGCGGCGAGCGGCGCTGCCAGCTGCGGCGGTTGGTAGGCAATGGCTCAGATGGCGGTGTGGCCCCCGGCCACAGCGAGACGGCGAGAATACGGCCAATGTAGCTCTCGCTACAAAAATCTAAACCTTCTAATGACCGTTTTTTGCAGGCGTAGAAGAGGCCTCAAGCAACTTCTGTATGGCAGTATGACTCTGTGCAGTGGCTATGTGGCTCAGAAGTAATGAAATGTATATATGGAGGACTGTCTGTATGGGGTAGAAGAACTTTGTCTATCATTAAACATGTCCCACATTCTCGAACAAAAATTTTAAAAATCGGAACATTACAAGATACTGTTATGGAATTATTGTAAGTAATGGTTTATTTTGCTTATATATAGCAAAATCTTTCTTTTAAATCGAATCGTACCGTTGGTACTGCCATAGACAAGCAATGAGGAACGCTTTTGACGGTAGCAGAAACATTAATTGAAACAAAAAATGCAAAGCTGCCTTCGGGTGATCTGCAGATATATTGATTGTTGTAGTGAAATCTTACGTTATATAAAAAAATTGTGTTCATCAAAGTTTTCCTGCTCAAAACTGCTTTTGTCCAGAATTCTCGTGTATCAACAGAGAAAAAAAACAAAGAAACAAAGTGCAACTTTCCTACATATCGACTCCAGATGAGCATTTTATTTATAGTTCCAAATAAGGAAACTTCGAGATATTTTAATGAGCCTGCAGATTCAACCAGACAGTTGCTTTAAAAAGATAAGAATTCGACTGTAATCGACATTTCTCCTCCTTGGAAAAAGGAGGCCGGATTGATTGGCTTTTCCGTTATTCGGCGTCAGTTGATTGCGACAAAAGCACGCCGAGATGACCAATAAATTCATTCGTATGTTATTTCCCATTAAGCGAAGCGCGTCCTTTTAAGATGCCCGTTTGGTGATAAATCAGCCTACATTGTTTATTTGTGTAAAGTGAACAATACTTTGATACCGACCGAGAAGGTACGGCTGTTTGATGTTACCAGTGGGTCGGTAATCACAGTGTGCCCGGTCTGCTCTGAATAACAAGGGTTTAAGCCGGGCGATAAGTATTTATTGCACGCTGATCGTGCCGCACACAGTGAAAAAAAAAAAAGGAAACTCGAAGTGACCGTCTGCCAGCGCGATCAAAACTTTCCAAGCTTGTGATTATCCGAGGCTGATTACTTTTACCGGGGGCGTTTTTTAATCGCTTCATTCAACTCCTGCATTACGCCAAGCCCGTTTTTGCCCCATATCGACCTGTGCGGGCAGCTCGTTAGCAGAAAATTTACTTTTAGTATTTGCACGGGTCGGTCGTATCTACCGCTAAAGTTAGCAAAGAAAGGTAAAGGGGAGCCGGAAAGTTCAGATACCTCATCATCAGTATTTGTTTTTTCAGTTGGTCCTACATCAATATTTAGGGTTGAAACGATTACGCCAAGTTTATGGCGGTTTCTTGATTCTTCAGATTTGTTCTTCGCTTTCTTCTCCGCTGACAGGCGTCGAGCTGGCTAGCTTCCATCAGCTCTGAGCTCCGATCCGACGCTCTTCAATGTTTGTAATTGCACAGTCGCCGCTGTTCCTTTTCATTTTTCTTTCCTTATCTTTAGGGACAACCGTAGTGGTGCCCTGAGCGATGAATACGCGAAACTACAGCGAAACAACAAACAACAAAGGAGGGAGAAACGCTCTCGTTTCGTAATTAGTACGCACGCCGCTAATGATCACATGCGTGGGTCCGAATTAAATAGCCCAATAGAAAGGCTGCAGAGTCGCTGCCTTAGGGTGAAGTAGCGGTGCTGAGAGAGAATGGCTTCGGAGCTAGGAAAGCAAGACAGACAGACTCGGGATCCTTGTGTGCGCCTGGGTTCCCTGGTGCAGTGAGTCTATGAACAGAATTGGCCCTGCAGCGATAAAGAAAAAAACAAACGCGGCAAGGATGAGGTGCAGGTCACGTGAAAGGGTGACTTAGCTTTCCTTCTCCTCATAATATAAATGTTTGATTGGAAAAGAAACATGAGGAAAACATTCTGTTCGTATGCGGGAGGGTTCGTCTTGCTGAAGATAAAAAAATATCTGGATGTTAGGAGAATTCCCAAAGCACACTGCGGACAGATGCCAGACGACACTGAAAGCCGCTAACGAGCACAGACGGGCTCCTCAGCAGTAAAAGCTTATAGTGTCATACTTACTCATGTGTTTCAACATCTCTTCATGTAGTAAAAAAAAATGCCGTAGTATTTATTTTATTCACTCATAAATCTGTCTAGTTCCAGATTTGTTACATAATGTGACTTTTCGCACTGCTTGTTTCAGGGCTGTGTGGAAAGCGATTTTAAAAAAAAGAAAGCTGAAAGGTGTAAGCGATGTATTAAGAATTTGTAAGCGTCTTCTTGACATACTGAACGCTTTTTTGTAACCTCTTTGACCTCACTCCTGAGCTTTATGTAACGCCACTGGCAGCACGCCGAACACGTATCGTCACACTGGCTGACTATCTCCCTCTCATGCGAGGACTAACATTTCTAAGTGTTCTTGTTCCCCGCACACTATTGCAGATTAGAACAACTTACAGCGGTCGCTACTAACGAGTCTTCATTCCATTGGACATATGAATGATGGACATTACTATCCTCTAGTGCATTATTATTACCCAATTTAGTATTCGCGTTACTGCTTATTTATCTCGATAAACTGTATTGATGGTTCACTGCTACATGTATTCTTCCGTTTGTTTGTTTATAGCTTTCTTTGATCAAATGAGCGATTGTTTCTTAGTCTTATTTTGTTCCACAGCTAGTGGACTGGTTTTGTACTCAGTGCACTGTTTATTAGGCTGTTTTTTTATGTCCGCTATTTTCAGAATGATGTATTAATATTTGTATGGCCCTCCTCGTTGTCCTCACCAAGGCCTTGAGTATTGTATGAATAAATAAGTAAATATATAAAATCGTTGCTTATAAAGATAAATAAAATCGTTGCTTTTATTCACTATTTGTGCCGATTTTAATTAGCGTAGCTTTCATTTTGCAATTGCGACAGAATACTTTATGATTACCACTTTAAGAACCTTACCCCACCTTATAGAGTCAACTAGCCCAACTCTCATCTTTAGTATCAGCTCTTTCTAGCGCTTCCTTAATGTAAGCCAGTTGCCCGCTTTATTTTTGTCGGCTTTTGTTTTCTGCTTATTTTGTTTTTTTTTTGTACGTTCGCGTTTTTTATACTAAATTCTCAGTTAAGATAGCGCCTGCTCTTGGGCTCTTCAAATTTGATCCTCTTCAAATCGATTAAACTGTAACGTGGTTCGAAAGTGTCATTTCGCACTACGTGTCTGAGGGAATTAGCAAATGGCATGCTCAGAGGTAAAACACAGTTAAAAAAATAAAGGTTATTGCCTTTCTACTAGGTTAACTACTACTACTACTACTACTACTACTACTACTACTACTACTACTACTACTACTACTACTACTACTACTACTACTTTCTACTAGGTTAGGAAGTGAATTAATGGAAGGAATAGATAACGGTCGCAGATGAAACGAAGGGTTTGTGGTTATCCTACTTTTTCTTGAAATATGTGGCACATTAACCGTTGCAAGCGGCTTATTAGCGGAATAAACCGCAAGAATGGCCTAGTCCAAAGTAAACTACGAACGCCTCCCACTCGCACTGAAGGAGCCCTGTACGGACGAGTGGACTCACCAAAAGTGATCAATAATTTATCCAAGAACACCTCTGGCGTCTAGTCTGCTTCGCATTACGTTAATGAGGCTCTGAAGCCATGTCTTATGATAGAATCTATTTACGCCGTCCATTCAGTTGACTCCAAACGCACCCATTAAAAGTCACAGTTAGCACTGCGGGTTCACTCGAACAGAATCCTTCCTTTTCTTTTTCAAACAGCTGTGCGCCGCGGCGGTCGCATTTCGATCGAGGCGAAATGCTAGAGTTCCGTGTGGTAAGCGATGTCAGAGCACGCAAAGAACCCTAGGTGGTCGACATTATCCGGAGCCCTCCACTACGGCGTCTCTCATAGCCTGAGTTTCTTCCAGACGTTAAATGCGATAAAAACCAAAATCAAACACCTGTGCTTGCGACCAACGACGTTCCGTGACAAGCTGTATAGTAGTGCTTTACATGTCCTTATCTTCTTCGATGCTAGCTGGCTCAGCCACCAACGGTACCACCTCCACATCTGTCGTACCGAGCTACGCCTGTTGCATGAAACACAACACCGCCAGCAACTTGAGGCTTCTCGCGTGCTGCTGGAGAGGAGCACATCACGCCAGCAGGCGGGAAACAATCGTTCACAGCGCCGATCAGGATCAAACTGTCTGGTCTCTTAATCCGGCCGCACTAAGACCCCCGCGCACGCTACATATCAGGGCGCATGCATAATGAAACAGAATACGTGCCTAAGGTATACGAAGATCTCGGCACGCTGCCGAAGAGCGCGCACGCAAGGGACACGAACTCCCATGAGCTGCTCCCGTACAACTAGGCTGGAAGCGACCGCACGCAAAGTTTGTCTTGCATCGGTCGGCCTACATCGGTCGAGCAAAGGGCGGATTATCGCGCCTAGTCTCCGACGCTGCTTGCCGCGCGACAGCGCGGACTGGAATGTGTGCGATTAGACGGGGGTCGCGCGCGCTCTTCCCTGAAAGGGGCTTTCAAACCGAAGTTACGTGATGAGGTTGCGTGACGTCTTCCTTCCGTGCTGCCGGAGCAAACTGCTCGCGTAGCCTTTATATCCGAGGTCATAATAGGCCCTGGTCTTACGTGCACGGGGAACCTGAATGGAGTGTTCATAGTTTTCATGATGATAGCGGTGACGTCCACTGCCCCAGGAGTCTTCGTGACCTCAGCGGGGTGTTACAGAGCAAATTCCCGTTATTGTTGTTAAGCAGGTATTAGTGCACCTCTTACCCATCTATAAGACGTTTAGCTATTCAGCACGAGTTGGCAGGTTCGACCTCAGCCTCAGACCCTTACAAAAAAAGTTTAAGACATTCTATAGATTGTCTATATACTTCTGTCTATAAAGTATATAGACTGTCTATAGACAAGTCTATAGGGAATACAAATGCCATAGACCGTCTATAGACAATCTACAGATTTATGGCCATACACTTCTTCCAGACTTTTGTCTATAGACAGTGTATAAACTATGAATAGACAAAAAGCAATATCTATAGGAAGTCAATAGAGTGAATAAGGAGTCTATAGACTGTCTATAGACCATTTTTATAAGGAGAGACTACATTTCAAAGAGGGTGAGCAACGTGAAAACGCTCGTATACGATGTCATTGTACGATAAACAACCGCAGGAAATTTTCATTAATCCGCGGCCGTTAATTGCGGCGTGCCCCACATCAGCTGTGCGCTCTGGCACTTAAAAATTCAGTAACTCCCGTTCTTGTCACGCTCTAAGCCCATACCTCTATAAAATGTAATATTATGTAGATAGATACGCGGAGCTTAACGTATAGAAGCAGTGCTCCTGGGTTTTGAGAAATACTGTATAAAAGATTCCCGGGTTCATTCCGACCAATTCTTATCATTTACCGCGCACTGACATGGCGCAGCACATAGGCACCTTTGCTATCCGCTTCAATAAAAGTGAGGCCTCTGCGCAATCGACATCGCGGTCTTTGCGCTCAGCAGCTGAACACACTATAGTCGGGTTTGGACAGGGCAGTGGGTTTGCTTTGATAAAAGCAAGAAGTTTGACGACTACGCGATGTTTATTTTTTAAGTTGTGCCTGAAATGAGCAGACCCAAGATTTACCGCTTTACACTTTGTGAAAAAGGTACAAAAACGTAATGCGCATATTTACATGTTAAACCTGCATCCGGGCAAGAAACATGCTGTAGTGCAAGTTTCCGTCTTGATGCCGACTGCCTCGCGTTATTTAACCCTCACTGAAGCATCTGTACTGAGGTGTCTTTGAGTTTCGCCGCCATTAATATGCTGCCGCCGGCCGCGCCTGGGAAGTCAACTTTGAACTCGTTTTCAGCCCAGAACACACCACAACTAACCCTATCTAGTGTACTGTCGTAGAAACGTGATCTGATGCCCTGTAAAAACTTTAACACGCGACTTTAACACGCGTGTTTTTATTCCCGAATCGAGGACAGTTGTTATCTAGGACCCGACACTTGTAGTAGATGATAGTGATGAACATGAATATGGTATCTGATCATGATGAGATGAATTTTAATGGCACAGGTATTCCTTTACGCAAGGTTGAGTCAGAGACCTATTTCCAAGCGTTTCACCCAACAGAAGCCGAGTGCCAGTTGAGGGAAAAGCTTGTAAGTTGTACCCATTGCGTCACCAGGCACGTACTCGGCGGCACTGGTGATCGAACCCCGAACCTTCCACATAGTTTGGATTATCTGCTACGGCTTGAATGTTTACGCGCCGATTTTCGATTCCATTATCTAGATGGACATTATTAATCTCAACTGTCTACAGCGGGACTCTGAAGGCACGAAAGCGGCTACAGACCGTCTTTTCTGTGCCTCGCTTAGATGTGGTCAGCGTTACGCTCTAGAGATTTATTAATTAATACCGACGAATTTATTTCATCCCACTTGCGATGTCCTCCAGTGCAAGGACCAAAAGCATATAATACATTTTGAATTTTAGAAAGAAAAGAGCATAATACTTATACCAAAGCCTGTTGAGGAGAGAACTAGGTGTTTCGTGGCCGAATCAACGTCTTCCTCTGGGTTACCTGTATGAGGCAAGAGAGGCGCTTTTTAAGGCTTTTTTTTGTTGTCCACTCTCGCAGTTTCCGAAAAGGGGTCGCCGCAGTGCGAGCCATCTGGCACGAACAATGCGTGTTCGCGGGGTGTTGAGTGGCGCCATGAATGTATGCTGATGGAAGACAGCCTTGAGATTTGTTTACGTTTCGGGACGTATTTTGTACCATTGAAGGCGCTGTTCTCGCTTCTTTTTGTCTGTGCGTGTCATTGTATTATTTTCTTTCGCCCGCTCTTTGGCTCAATTTATTCCATAGACAACTGCCACACGCGGTGACGATAAAAAAAAAACAACAACGTGGCAACGTTACTTCACTGCTTTACTTTGAGTTACGGATGCTTCTTCACCAACAAATGGCAAAAGCACGTCATTAAATAGTCACGCCTGGTTTCCCTTTCATAAAGGACATCACGCCTCTGACAGATCCGATAAGAACTTTTTTCCTTAAACAACGTTCGCTTGACTTTCCCTCGTAGTTACTGTCGATGCATTGTGCTTGAACGGGTCTTCGCTCAGAGTGCGGCAGCAAGGAATACGGAATCTAGAAGGCGATAAAACGTACTTTTAAAGCAAATCGATTGTTTTCTGAGCGAGCCGTGTTCCCATGTAATGCGAACAGTGCTGCGTATTTCGATCTCCTGTCACCGCCGGGCCTGCCCTGTCGCATCCCATCGACGCAGCAACGTCGCACACATCTGGATCGGTAAAGCCGACATGACAAGTGTCTTTAATGCCACCCGCGCGTTACTCGAAACCTTCGGGCCCCGTCTGTTCTTAACTTGACGTGAGCAGCTTGATTCTGTACGTATTACATTTTCTGCTCGGTGGCGATGTTGTCGGGTGCCCCGCGAAGGCAATAATCCGAAGAGGTTATTGATTTCCTGTCATTTTCAGGATAACGGCGCACGTCGCAAGAGGCACTTTTCTGACTTGTTTTTAGGGGGTTTTTTGGGTGCACCTTTACAACAATTAGGACAAACATGTTGCAATGCCCGTTTTTTTTTCTTGTTGAACACTGCATCGATTGATTGCGCTATAATATGCAAAGATTGTCCTGTGTGCGTAGTTGATAAAATAAAAAAGTTAATATTTTATTTATCTCTCTAAATTGCTAAATGCGAAAGCAGCGGAAGCAAATCTGTGACGATGACCCTTGTTTACGTCCAGTTCGCGATAAATCACTACAAGAACGGGATAGACGTACAAAAACGTGGCCAGAAGAAAAAAAAAGTGAAAGAACGAAAAATAGCGAGCATACTGCTAAAATACTGCGAAACAGTTCGCAGGGACACCAATTACCTTATATGTTTGCAATAGAATAGCATCAGAAACTGTTGATGCCCTTACCTAAAGTGGCTTTGCTTCGGATCTGGTGACGTCACATTCGGTTTGGTAATGTCACTTTTCTCCAGCCAATGGGTGAACTTCATGCCCAAAAACACATTTTTTTCCTTATGAGTGTTTTAACTACATCACATTAAAAACCCCTGCCCTGCATGATGGAACCCATGCCCTACCCTGCCCTGCCTCTCTGTGTGTTTCATGCCTGACCTGCTACAAGAGCCTGCGTGAAAATCGGTTCACCAGTATTGGGCAAGTTTCCCATATCTGTGATTCTTCTTTTTTACACATGCCAGCCATGTTTGATGTCACTGTAAAGGAGCAATCAACAGCGTTTCCAAAAATGCCGCATTGGATGGGAACGAGACTATGTATGCAAACGAAGTGGCAGTAGGGTAATGTATTGCTTATTCAAGTACAGTCGTTTTTTTGTTGTTTTTTGTGAACACCATGCATCTACCGTACAGGCACAGCATACCTTCCTCACATTTTCTGTAGCAAAGCAGGCAGTGAAGTGCAATTTGTTATTAATTACTTTTCGGTAACCTAAATCATCACAACACTGAAATATAGTGAGTCAGGTAAGCAGATACAATCTGTAGGGAAGTCAGCATTAAATAGCAACGAGGTGAGGGGAAAAAAATTCAGGAACATATCTTAGCGAGTGGCATTTTTTTTTTCACAGAACACTTGTGCCAGGGTATGTAGCGGAGGGTCCACTCGAGAATGTTATTTATAAAATCGCGAGGTAGATTTAGGTGTTTTAGTTGACGAAACTATGAAAGCTTCTCTCTGTTAGTCACATCACTGAGGCGGATATAAGCACGCTTAGTTATTGTACACAACTCTGTAGACGACATATGCCAAGGACACTGTTGACTTGATTTTCCTCCTAGACACAGCAGATAACAGGAGCACCACTGCTACTGCCTGTCGCGTCGTATTGTAGACGTGTGCGTTGCGTGCTTTATAACGAGAGATCATTTTCTTCTGAGACTGTTCCATTTGCTCTTGAACATGGTCTTGAACACTGTATGCACAAACCCATGGACCGAAGACGGCACTCAAGCACTGGGCTTCGCGAGACACAGTACGGCTTTCAGAGAAGTGTACTTCTGGGGGAGTGTCAAATGTGCAAAACAAGAGGAACTAAAAAAAATAAATTAGCCGCACCTAACAGGCAGCGTTAACTGCGTTAAAATAATACTGAAAGGCCTTTACTCCTAGTTTCACCTCCCTCAGCACCCCACACTCACTGTAACGGTAAATATGAAAAAAAAGGTACCTCTCAAGGCCACATACACATTTTGCATTGCTTGCCTCTGGCCAAGTGTAGAGGAGACATTGAACTGTGCGTTAAAAGGAAGTGGTCCGTGGGCGTATTGCGTATGCTGACAGAATCCTTTCCAAATGATTGCACCAAAAATTTTCCGCCGCCTTTTTCGGGTGCCCCGTAATTCTTTTCTCCTACCACTGCATGCCTAGGCCTACATTCCGCCGGGAACTTCGTCTCCTCCGTTCAAGCTTGCTGCGACTGAATCAAGCAATGCAAAGAGACCTCCTTTCTCTACGGTATGCGAGAGACAGAAGCGCAGGAACGCGAATAAAACGGGACAATAAGAATCCAGGCGGCGCCTGAACCGGAGGCACTTTCCAAGAATAACTTCAAGCTGTTGATCTGGCCCGCCTGCGACGGATCTGCCTTTTCGAGGACAAAGCTCCTTCCTCCTCATGACGCCATCCGAAGAGCTCTAACAAGAGAGCGATCAAAAAGGCACAGAGGCGCGTAAAAAAAAGGGGGGGGGGGGGGGGGGGAGGGTTCAAGCGAGGTGCAACAAAGGAGAGGTGGTGGGGAAGGATCGCTTCTGTTTTCGCTGGATAAAAACCTTCACCGGTGCGTCCCTTCGCAGCTTTCACGGTGACTCCAAGACCCCCCCCCCCCCTCCCCCCCTTCAATGTGCCGGCGGCAGAATATTTATCACTTCTTCGACCTCGTTTCGCGCTGGCATGCAAATAAGAGATGGCGGAGAACAAGGCGATGCCGTGCGGAGGGTGAACGCCCCGAAGGCGGGGGGGGGGGATCCGAGTGAGTGAAAGAAAAACAGAGCCTGTTCACCGTTCCCTGCTGCCTCGAGCAGTTTTGTTTCAGGCTGTTGACGAAAGCGCCTCCCAGATTACTGTTTTGCTTCAATCACCCTGAACGGAAGTTGGGGACGCGTTACCGAGAGCCGCTCACGATAGCCGCTTGCTGTCCCGAGGATGTTTTTATTGTTCGGTTCCTTCGGATCTCTTTAACGTATGAAGATTACAGCAAGTGGGGAGCGACAAAACAAAACAAAATGAAACTATTGACTTCTTCGAGGCGCTTTTTTACGGCCATGTCACTCAATGTGCAATACCTTTAGGCGAACAACGTGCATTGTTTTTTTTTAAGGCGATGTTGATTGTCTCGAGGCATAAAACGGTATGTAATGATAAATGAGGATGCCTTAATAAATGAGAAAAGATTCGCTGATCTTATAGAGCTAGGCTTCCTCTAAATAGGCCTTGTCCGCTGTAGGCGCTTGCTTATTGCCGTCTTCTGCACCGACGCAAGGTTTCCAACTGAATTGTAGAACAGATTTCTTTAACTCGCACAGTCGGTAGCGATGAAGGTTCCTGAATGTTTCGTATTTTTAGTAACGAAAACCTCTTTTATGGAGAAGTATGGCAATTAGCATATACTGAAGCATATACTGAAATGTAACAGTTTAGTAAAAACTTTTTTCGTTTCTAAACCAACCAGTCTTCGCAAGCAGCGCGAAAATTGAATCTCTAGTGTATCAGCGTTTATTGTGAAAAAATAATGAAAGCCAAATTATAATTATATGTTAGAAGAGCGCCCACACTTTGGGAAACAACTGGAACAACTTTCATGGCTGTAACTTAAAGACTCAATAAAGTGGAATACTAGGTCCGGCTAGACGGATACAGTTAGCATTACCTGATAGCAAATATGTCATTTTTACCGTAAACAACGCTTTTACAAGCCAGAAAATTGCATACCGGCGAAGGACACGTGGCGCCGCCATTTGAATATTGGTGCAGCGGCGACGAGTGGTGCATTCACCAGTTTTTAGAGGAACGCTATTTTGCCGTTGCGTTTGGCTATTGCCGTCGAAATAAAAGAAGAGCAGCGCGGCGAGTATAGCTTTCAGTGCGAAAATTCTCGCAATTAAAGCGGCACAAAATAGACGATGCTGTGAAAGGTTAGTCGCAAACACGAGCGATGAATCTTACGCCTCGAATTTTGTGAACTTAGGCTTCGTGTAGCCGTTGTACGTAGCAAGTTCAGAACTTCAAGCTATCAACGGCATTCAAAGCGTGTGTGTGCTTGCTTCGCGGCCAGTCAAGCGGTTTCTTTCTCACTTCAGCCATCGAATCCGCAACTCTGTATAGGCCCGGCCGTTATGAAATTGCAAAGTGCATATTTCTCTTTTTAGCAGGAGCTCATGCTGTCATGGGCATGCATGCAAGTCGTCAACGTGTTGGTTGGTTTGGTTGGTTGGTTTATGGGGTTTAACGTCCCAAAGCGACTAAGGCTATGAGAGACGCCGTAGTGGAGGGCTCCGGAAATTTCCACCACCTGGGGTGGTCGAAATTTCCGGAGCCCTCCACTACGGCGTCAACGTGTGAATCGCGATGCGAGAGCGTGGTCTTCAATATTTCCGGCGCAGTGAAGAGGAGAATACGCTTTAATACGTGCTGAAAAATATCTGAGAAGTACCGCATGCATTTGCCATCACTTTCCATCTGGTTCTTTAAAGAAAAACGTTTTCCATGGCGCGTCATCATACACGCAGTACTTAAGCCGCTGGCACGTAAGGCATGGTTTTGCACGTGAACAATGTTCAGTCAGCTGATGCGTGTTTGTCATCCTTACGTGTGCATCCCATGCTGACAGCTATAACCGGCAGGAGGCAGACTTCAGTTGTGCGGAACGTACCCTGATTCGTTCCCCCTTACAAACGACAGGACTGAATTCACGAATGTTGAAATCGCAACGACAGAGCAATGTCAATCAGAAGGGTTGTTTGAGATAAAATTTACTGCGTAGTTAGTCAACAAACACGCGATAATCGGCAGCACAGTGCACCGTTTGATGAGAAATGCGCGAGCAGTTGTTCTGTCGCACGTGATGTTGAATTAAATAGGTTAATGTGCGATTGCTACTGACATGCTTTTGAGCATCCCTGAAAGCTTACGTGTACACTTCCCGACAGCACGCAACGCACACCATAAGGCCACACTCTCGCGTCATCGTTGCCGAAGTTTATACACGCGTGAGCGCCATCAACAGTTTGATATGCAGTCTGCGGCTGCCCTCGATAACTTCACGCATATTTTCTTCTTACGCCCACAGGTCCTATACCGCTCGAGCGCGTTGTAATGCCCTTATAAAAATGGTCTATAAACAGTCTATAGACTTCTTATAGGCTGTATAGCCTTAATATAGATCTCTTTTTGTCTCTTTATAGTCTATAGACTGTTTAAAGCCAAAAGTCTACTAAAAGTGTATGGCCAAAAATTTGTAGATTGTCTTTAGGCTATAGCATTTGTATTGTCTATAGACTGTTCTCTAGGATTTGTCTGTAGAGAGTCTAGAGACTTCTTATAGGCTGTATGGCCTTCCTATAGATCTCTTTTTGTCTATTTATACTCTATAAACTGTTTAAACACAAGAGTCTACTAAAAGTGTACGGCCAAAAATCTATAGATTGTCTTTGTATTGCTTATAGACTGTTCTCTAGGATTTGTCTGTAGAGAGTCTATTGAGTATATTTGTAGAGAGTCTATTGAGTCTATTGTCGATTTTCGGTTTCCTGCCGCCTTTTCGGTCTTCCGAAGTGGCGCCTCTGATTGGTAGGACAGCTCCATTACAAAGACGTCATAGAATGTCAGTGCAGCTAACTTTTCGCGGGAACTTTGAAGCGTTGGTTTCGGCACTTTCATTTGTCTTGCTCAGTTTGGTATTTCCCGTTAGTGTCCTTTAAGCAATTATTTCCACATTTCCTTACAAAACTAAATATTTCAAAGGTTTGCGTTGAACAGCATCAGTTTCCTTCAGTTTTTTTCTTTTCATTGCAGGAACTTTATATATCAGAACCGAAGCACAAAACGTCAAAGTGTTTGCTTCAAGGGACGAAGAAATAGTTAAAAAAAAAATTTCGTCCTACGCTACCCTGCCATCGTTCCTGAGAGTGGCGCTCCGGAGTAGAAATTGCCGCTAATAATTGCAAGGCTTGTAGCCTTGCAACAATAGTTGCTGCAGCAATATTGCTGAAACAATTATTGTAGCAACAATAGTTGCAACAATAGTTGCAACAATAGTTGCACCAGTAGTAACCAACAACAATATCAACCTCTGAACTTGGATTTTTAGGCAGTGCGATAATATTTTGGTGGATGCACTACTGCGAATTCAGCACGGGCCTAAATGACACCAAACGCTAAGAATAAAGCCGCACTTCGCAAATGCCGCCAAGGAACACAGAAAAAAATTATTAGTCCCCCAGCTTCGGTGAGCGCACATAGATATATTTACAAAAGAGTGTTGTTAATTTTGTAACATTTTTACCGCGTGCCAAGTGGCTGCTCCATATTATTTTTTGCAGCCCATTCTACTTAATTTCACATTCTTTATTACCTTAAGTTCCACATAAAAGCTTATACACAGGTGTACAAGGCATTTTCATTCTTGCACTTCATAGTGATCATTATGTCTGTTGCCTGCCACTTTCCAGAGCGCCTCGTTTTCGACGCCTTACAGCTCTGCCTCGTCGGCCTGTCACTAAAACCTGTCACGTTAGCCTCAGACGCTAAAAAGAGGTGAAAGTTACGCAACTAACCTGACACGAAGATTACAGGTGTATCAACCAGAGAAGCTCTTGAAATGCAGTAAAAATACTACGTATGTCGGAAAGAGCTCAATTTCAGCATTGAAGGTTTAAACACCGCCATGCATAAGAGAGAACGCCAGCAAAAACAAAGCCCTCTCACTTCCGAGGCGGTCAAATTTTTACACGTACGCATCACATGGGTGCGCAAAGGAAAAAAACATATGCCTAAAACACTCCCAACTCAGAAATCTCTTTTCATCCATTACTCAAAAACTCTTTCTTCCAACCTATCGCGAATACGCATAGTCTGAAGAAAACTGAAGCACGCACTCTTTCAAGAAGAGCCCCATTTCATCCTCTCAGCCTTTTTTTCTTTTGCTATGGTTAGCGCAGTTGCTGGAGCCTACAAGAGAGAGCCTGAGACAAAGAGAAGACAAAGCAAAAGCACACCAAAAAGCAAAGCAAGACCGCAACGCAGAGTGCAAGTGGGCGGAAGGAAGCCCCTCCCAAGGGTCAACATGAAGTCATTTAGCCTCCGTTCGGCCCCAGCCCAAGTCTCTCAATTTCGCCATAACAGAGACGCAGAAACCGTTCCACGCGACCAGACAAGGAGGAACCGGGGGAGTAGCTTCCGGGATGCCCAAACTGAAGTAATAAGGCAAAGAAAAAGACGAAATAGGGGGAAAAAATATAAAACAGTGAGCACTTCCGACAGGGCCTCCACATAAAGGAAACTCAAGGAGTCGTCTTCTATGTTATGGGCTCGGAGGACTCGAGCGAAGTTCGATTTCAAAGCAGTAGCTTCTACGTCGATACGCTCATGGTCCAGCATGCGTGCAGGTCGCGCTTCGAAGCGTGCTTCGTGCGAGCGCGTTGTCGATTAAATATTCCTTTCGCAATTTATTGTTCTGCCTTTCTTTCCGAACTTCGTTTTTTTTTTACCTATTGAGCTATCAGCTCGCTGAAATATGAGCTGCTTATCCTTGGTGGCACGGCGGAGGGCTCTTTATCAGACCATAAATAGATGACAGACAATTCTAACAATGAAAGAATATGACGAAAATTACTCGAAGGCAACATATCGAGTCTAGCATTCTTATTTACGCCATTCAACAGAGAACAAAATCTTCAGCATGAGCAAAATTTCTTGAAAATAACAATGAAACACGCGGGGGTAAGACGGTTAGTGGAACATTTTCAAATGGAATGAACTGAAAATGTATTGAGGATCACTTAGTGCCGTATTTTTTCTTTTGAACCAAGCCCATGTCGAAAGTAGGAAAACGGGTTGAACTACTTGCTGCCACATTTCCAAAGACAACGACAGAGAGGCAATGGACGCACTGATTATACAAGCCCGCACTCCTTGATGCCGCCGAACAAGATAGCATTTCTACTTTACTGCAGGTAAACACCGTTTTCTGTCACAGCATATTACACCGCTAACTAATGAGAAAGCCCCCTCAGACAGCTAATGCAAGAGAGAACGGGAGAAACCATTGAGGACGCATCATCATCAAGGATGGCTGAAAAGAACAACAGGACTGTGGCAAACAAAACCTTTACGGAAGCGCGAACAACGGACGGGGAAAAAGACGAGCTTCAATTCTCTGGCCGTGCTAATCGGCCGGAGAGGACGCGACGGTGGGTGGTCCGATTCGCTGACGAACGCGGCGAGGGAATCGCTCCAGGGGCTTTCGGTGGAGGGGGGGGGGGGGGGGGGTGCTTGCGCCGTAAGGGAATTTGCCTGGGCACTGGCTGACAATCGAGGAAACGTGACGCTCACAAGGGCTCGCCAGGAAGGGTACAAAGTTAAAAGAATACAAAACATGAGCTGCAATTTCTCGGGATCCCTTCGGGCTGTTCGTGCTACTGTCATTCGCTGTTCGAGTCCAGCAATTCTGGCTCCCTGCTTCATCATACAAATGAGACTTTACTCGTGTATTTAGCCCCTCTGTCGCGGTTCAACAGCGCGAGGACACGTACTATCAAATTGCTTCGTTTAGGAGAACGTTCGGTCCAAGCTAGACGTCTGGTTCCAAGGCAGTGATCTGGTTGGGTTTAGTCCTGTGATGGTTCACATCACTGTCATTCCCTTAATTTTGTTCTGCTGTGCTCACTTCAAACATTTCCTGTCAGACGACAACTGGATTGTGTTTACTCAGTGCACAGTCTTCAACCAGTGCCACCAAGGCAGCAGGATGACTGAACATGCTCCCATATTTGTCCCCTCGTAATTGGCACTTGAAACACGCAGCTAATCGCGACCTACGTCTTGCTTAAGTGTTTCGTCTGCCTGCTCTGAAGCACTGTACAGTCATGACAGTGGTTACCCCTTCCACCTTCTGTCAAACTCCCCCTTCCCTCGTGTGTCCTTTCTCTAGAGATGGAAATGTCAGGACAGAACCCCTTGGGAGAACCGGATTGTCATAGAGTTTCCCTCACTTTGGTATCAGAAAAATAGTGCGTTTGTGTAGCAGCACATGGGCGAACGCTATCGGCATAAATTTCATCGTAGTATACATTTAATTTTTGCAGAAAACTGCTGTTCCCTGGGCTGTTGTGCGCTGTTTACAGAGAGCCCAGAATAACTGCCCGTCGCTCGGCAATGGTTTGCAGCGCAGACAGGAGGACACGGAAGTAAGAAAAGGGCACAGCAATTACGCTGCTCTAATGCTTCTTCTTACGGCTGTATACCGTCCGTGCTGCAATCCATTGTCGAGCGCGCCTCGAACTGCCCAGAAAAGCCTCCCCTTCTCTTTTCAACTTCATTTTCGCCACCAAATCAATCTGGTTCTGGTGCTGATCGCTTTCCCATCGTGTTCGCGTCATTCGATTCGCGAGCGAACCTATAGAGCGGGCTCGATTCCGAAAATAGTCGAGTACCGGAACGAGAGCTTGGCGAGATGGCTTTAACCACCACACGCACATACACACTGCCAGGCAAGCGAATAAACACACGTCCGTTCCCCGTTCCATCGGCAAGCACACACAATCAGCGCGTTCCATGCTGGTGTCGGAGGCGGTCGTCCTTGCGGCCGTTGTTTTCGGCTCTGCGCGGTTCATCGCTCCGCTTTTTTCGCCCTCTTTACCCTTCGCCCGTACGCACGGAGAACGGCGGAAGGAACGTGATTCGCATGCGATCCTCGGGCTTCTTCGCCGGACTCGCCGCTGCTTCCGACGAGAACTCTAGCCGACCAACCAAAAATCATCAAGTAAAACACAGCCGTCCGCTAGGCAGTTCTTTTCCATTTGAGCGGGATCACGTCTACCTCCATCTTTCTATATCTTCCTCCCTTCACTTTCTCGGCTCGTTATTTCTTCCCGGTCTTCGTCGCATTCCTGTATGTATTGTATATAGCATGGGTACATTTTTTTCATTTTTCTTAGTGGTCGTACACGTACGTGCTTTTGCGGTTTGTTATAATGCGCGAAAGTTCCGCGATATGACTGCGCCCGCGCGCGGCGTTTTGATGTACGGACGTGAGCGCGCTGCGCAAGGCGGGATAATGGAGGGCGAACTGCCAACAGGTATGTGCGTTGATTATTCTCGAGGAAATTAATGAGCCCGCGCCCGCGTTCCGCTCTCACGTTAGCGCCCCTTGTGCGCCGGTGGAGAAAATTGGAAGGTGCGAAAGACGCAATAAATGACAACTCGCTAAAGTTATTAACTGAGTGCGAAAGGAAGAAAGTGTGGGAAAAATGAGGAGCGGGAGGGTTGTGTGTGCGGTCCTTTATGAGCTAAAGCACCTCACGGGCTCCGCGGCCTGTTAAAGCCCAAATAGTATTATGCAAACCGTGAAGACCCACTCGACAAAGCAAGTGAATTGAATGCGCGTGCCTGTGGCAAGCTAAGCGTAATTAGCTTAGTGACGAGATGAAAATGCCGGCTTACGATAGGGCCGGAATGTCTGAGTAGACCTGTCCCGGATAGTACCCTTCTCACGTCCCCGTCTGGAAGCTCCCCTAAGCCGCATCGTGCCCAGTTCCATCTACGTTCACTTTTTGTGCAACTGGCGCCTTCCTTCACACTTTTTTTTTTAAACGGAAGAAGGTGTGCTTTATTGTGTTATGCTATTTGAGACTTTGATGATTTTTCTTTCATTATTTAAGCGACTCTGCAGTTGGTCTCGACATGTACTATGAGTCGTGAAATTGCTAAACCACGGGAACCACGTGATAAACCTCATAATTTATGGCAAATTTGAGGCACTCCAAGAAACCTGCCCGAGAGCATGGCATAGGAGAAGCAGGCAGGATGATTTTCAATCTCAATATGGTCATGCTTTCTACAGGCGTTTACCGTTCTGTGCTTTATTTCCTGGATCTCGAGGATCAATAACGACAAAACATGCGTCACGACTTTGAATGGACGAATGAATTTACTCATATGTGCTTAGCAATGCTCTCTACTACTGCCGCCTTTTAGTGGCTAACCTCTCCAGTAAGGCTACCGTATGTGAATATGAAAGGCCTCAAGCTGTCGATCGTAGAAGTTGGCATCAAGCAATCAAGAACAAAACATCACTTTCCACAAAACAACTTCGGACATGTGAAAAAATTAGACGCAAAGCTCCTCGCAGTGATCAGCAAATGTCAAAATAAAGCTAAAGGAATCGAGGTTTAATGTGGCATGTAGGATTTCAGACCACGGTCCCACTCCGCCGGATCGTATGCTCCAATTCACGCTACGTTCACGCGAGCATTCTGCTCATTTTTCTTGTTCAAACTGCTCAATGTAGGCACCATTCGAAAGGTAAACGTACCATTGAGGGCAAAGGTAGCAGAGCCTGCCTCCAAGTTCCGACCCGTGCCACTCTGTGTGGGGGCGCCACCTGACAAAACACTTCTGATACCGAAAACGGCGCAGTGGGCCTGTTTCGGCCCCAGAAGTGCTTTGTCGGGTCGTGCCCCCACGCAGAGTGGCACGTGTGGGAACTTGGAGGGAGGCTCTGCTACCTTTGCCCCCTATGGTACACTCTGTCAGTAAATGTACACCCGGCCAAATGTTTAACTGGCTCGGGTGTTGCATCGCTAAGTGCACCTTGTAAAAGGTTCTTTTCGGCTACACCGCTGGCCTTTTCATTCAGTAATTTGACGCGTGAGATGGCATTTCGTGGTTCTTTTTCGTTCATATAATGTTTCAGAGGAGTACTTGCGTGTTTAAATCAAAGTTATCAGAAATATTCCTCGTCTGCCACTGCGAAGAGCCGAAACAAGTGGAATACGCAGCAATGGTTCTGGTCCATATGGCCTCCACCTCTGGGTAAACTACCACTTCTTTCATGGCTGACAAGTTGTTTACCCATAGTAAGCGAAAATGCGCCACCAGAACCATTGCTGCGTATTCGGCTTGTTTCTTGAATATGTCTGATAACTGATTTAAACACGCAAATATTCCACCCAGACATTATGTGAACAAAAAGGAACCACGAAATGCCATCTCACACGTCAAATTACAGCCTGAATATAGCAGTGGTGTAGCCGAAAAGAACCTTTTACAAGATGCATTTAGCGATGCAATACCCGAGCCAGTTAAAGATTTGGTCGGGTGTACACTACTGTAGTGTCGCTGCACTATCAACTGCACAAGTGGTGGCACTGCAGATGACGAAGCCTGTAGTTTCATTGATACGACCTACTTCTCGGAACAATTCTGAAGTAGCTACTGCTTCGCTTAGAACAGTCTCGTTCGGCCTACATATAGATGTTTATCTAGCATGAAATGGCCTCACAATGTGCGCTCGTTGAAATGTACTTGATCAGCAGCCTTTTCAATAGAGTACAATATGGCTAATTTGAACACGAGTATCTATGTGCACCTGGGGATCTTTAGCATAGAGTTCTTAATATTGAAGAATACGTCAAAAAGAAGAAACTTAAAACTAAACAAAAATGTCAGATATAAGCAAGCACGCACGCACAAAAAGTTATAGAAAATCTGATTGTCTTACTTTGCGTTTGTGATTTAATGCTCGAGTGGTCGCTCCAACGTGGCTTTAGCCTCAGGGAGCCCGATTTGTAATGATCAAAAGACGTCTTTGGTGAAAAAATGCTTTGTTACGTTCCAGTTACACTCCTTCAATGATCCACAGCTGAAGAGTGCAATAGTCGTAGAGAAATAAATAAATTTATACTGGAAGCGGCAATTTGCCTACGGCCAGTCCATGTGGCATGTGCCTCTTGGAGTAAAAACGCAAAGGCGTACACATACCGGATGGTTCACCCATGATGTTCTGAAATTTTTAAAAATAGGCTTTTTGAGTTACAAGAGCACTTTTTTCGGCATAGCATTTTCAGTGGTGTAGGCCATCAGAACGCAACAAAGACGTGCTTCCTAGTAGGATGGTAAGCTAATCTTGCGCAGTTAATTACTGTTAGTCTGCTGATTTATTAAGAGGCGTGTAGCCCACCGTCAGTAATATCCGTATCAGTTTTCAAATTTTCGGAAACGCAGTTACCCTCGGCGCTGTGACCCACCAAATTTTGGCTATTTCGACGTGGTATGTGCACTGGAGGGTAACTTCTCCAGCAAACCTTATGAAAGCGCCTGTAATTTGACTCGATGCAGACAAAATTTGTTGGACCACAGCACCGAGGGTAACTTCATTTCCAAAATTCTAAAAACTGATGTGCATAACTGACTGTGGACTACACACTTCCCCAGAAATAAGCACAGTGACAGTAATAGTTAAAAAGTTAGCTATTAGTATTACTTAACCAGCCTACTAGTTAGCACGAGTTATATCTGTATTCTGATCTGCTGCACCGTTGACGATGCTATGCTTACAAAAGCGCTCTTGTAACCGAAAAAGCATATTCAAAGTAGTCAAAGAACTCAAAGAAGCAGCTAAAGCAGCCAGGCATGGCGCTGACGGTGTTCCTGAGAGAAAATAGATAAAATCGTGATCCTTTTGTATACTGTAAACATCAGAGGTTATAATTTAACCAGGGCTAAGTAGAGCACGCACATCTCTAGAAACCGCTTTCAAGCCAGAAGCAACGCTGCGTAAAGGATGGCGGCGTCCTTTGAAAATAGCCGCCTGCCTGAAGATGAAACAGCCTTCGTTGTCTCGCTGCGCGGCGCGCTAGCAAAAAGAAAAGGGTGCACAGTCTTCCGTTTTTTTTTTTTTTTTCTCATCGTTCCCGCCGAAGAGCTTGCGCGATTAAATAGGATCGTCTCAAATATTATGTATCAGCTTCAACCGGTACGGGCCCTAAGAAGACGTCATTAGCAGTCTCCATGGAAGCACACTGTCAGAAGAAGCAGTCATTTGAAACGCTTGACCCACTTATATAAGGGCCTTACATAAGGAAGAAATATATCTGAAACTCCCGCTGCTTGAAACACCACGCTTTTATGACGACCGGACTTTGTCTCCTCTTAGGATTCCTATCCGGTAACATCTGGATGCGGTCTTCGAAATAAGTAAATATTACCATGTAAACTCTATGGTAAGCACAAAACCGGATGAAGCGAACGTCTGGTGCGCAGTTCGTTTGTTTGTTTGTTGTTTTTAGCAGTGCACAGAGCCAGCAACCAAGGCGATTTCGCTGCAGAGGGAGTGGTTCTCGCTTTGACATCTAATGCCTTCTTGACAGTCCCGGATATGGAGATCTGCGAAGTGCTAGGGACAAGTTTGCATGCTTGTTGAGAACAGGTATTTGCATGGCAAGTGTAGAAAACTGCGCGCATTTGCGAACGACGTGGTATCTCTTTTATGTTAGGTGAATTTTGACCTGGGGTGATCGTTTCGTCGAACTGGCCCCCGGACGAGATTCTGGGTTTATACGCAGGATGTCTTGCCGAGCTTAAACCCACACAGTATTGACGACGAAAAGACATCGCGGGCTGCACCCTAAAGCCGTACCAATTAAGCAAGCAATTAAAATGACAAGCGCACTTACACTTAAACGTGCTCAACAGGGCCCGAGGCCTTCCACGTGGTTCTACCTGTCATCACGAGGAGGCAATCCGTCAGCCGCCCCAGCCTTCCGTAAGCTCGCCGCCGGCCTGAGGATTTTCTTTTTTCATTCGTTCGTTTTCGCGACTAAAATTAAATATCGTCGGTGCTCCGAGTGGCGCAGGATAGTCTGGTCTCAAAAAGCCACTTAGGTCGTCGTCACCGCGGTCCTCCTCTGGCCTCTTCCAGAAGAGCGGTCGTGCAGCCGGATGCGGCTCTCAGCGAGCGTGTATATTTAGGGACGGATGAGCTATCACGTCATCGCTCGACGTCGACCGCGCCGGTGCACGTTGGGGCCTCCAGCTAGGGGTGAAAGATACGCCGCTGGGCTTGGATTCACGCTTGGCTTGGTCCAGGTTGAGGCGGTAGCGGAACTGTCGCCCGGCGCCATCATGCAGATGTCAAGCGCAGATACAGCAGCCCGCGAACGAAGATTAGTGATGCCGACGAAGATTGTGTCAACCCGCGTTATTAAAAGATCCCGGATGAAGTGGATGGGAATGCTTTGCGGCAATTAAGCGGCTAGCTTTCATCCCTTGGCGTGTTCTGTCAAGGTGTTCCTAAATTATTTCATATCCGGTCGCTTCACTTCACAGGCAGTCACCTCATCAAGCCGGCGACAACGCCTGCTTTGTATGATATATCCATTCTTGAATGAAAAGAACATGAACTGATTTCTAGTTGAATATCAGTTTCAACGCAGTGTGTGGCACTACCCTATTAAAGACTTGCTATGAGCCGCGGACTTAGAATAGCGGGAGGACAAACTTCACCTCGTGAAAACCATACTAAGATTCATATTTTTTTCATATATTTTCTCTTTTTTCTATATCTTAAGCGTGTTTTTCCACATTATTTTCATATAATGCCTATAACGTCATACGGAATCTGTACGAAATTCGACTTTTCCGTATCCATCGATCGTCAGTAGGGACATAGAATATACAGAGTGTTCTGAAAGTAGTAGGACTGGTTTTTTCCTTGGCGAACGGGCGGACGAAAGGTGGTCTGCGCGTGCAGGATCGTTGAAGGGGGATATTGGGAATGTTGGGGAAAATCGGCAGTCGGCTCTCGGCCGTTGAACAGAGCAGGTCGCTTGTACTGTGGACCCCTGTCGAAACGCCTCGTCACGCAGAATTATGGAGCGTTTACTGGATCAGCGATACGCGATTAAATTTTGTGTAAATCTTGGTAAAACGGGCAAACAGAGTCGCGACATGATTAAGGAGGCCTACGGTGACGCTGCCATAGGTAGATCAGGTGTTTTTTTAGTGGCACAAGCTGTTCCGAGAAGCTAAGGAAAGAGTGGAAGACGACGACCACTCCAGACGCCTTTGACCAGCAAGACCAACGAAAATGTGTAGCGAGTGAAACATTTACTGAACAGTGATCGTAGAATGAGTATCAGAATGATTGCTGATGACTTGAGCATTCCTCAAACCTAAGTTTTTGAGATCGTGAAAGAAAACTTATTCTGGAGGAAAGCGTGCGCGAAGTTGATGCCGAGAGTGTTGTCAGAGGAGGAAAAGGCCAACCGGTAGGATCTTCTTCATCATGTGCATGAGGACCCCGATTTTTTGCCCAGCCCAAGGCGGCAACGCTGCCTCAGCCCCCCTACAGCCCCGACTTGGCCCCGGCAGACTTTTTTTTATTCCCGAGAATAAAATCGACGCTCAAGGGGAAACATCACGGATCAGTAGAGGTGGATCAACAGGCCGTGACGAGGGAGCTAAACAGCATCCCGGTCGAGGCGTTCCTGGAGGCGTACGAAAAGTGGAAAACTCATTGGCAGCAGCGTGTAGGTGCGGAAGGGTGCTACTTTGAAAAATTCTAAATGTTTGTACTATTCTCATAAATAAATTTTATTAAAAAAAAATCAGTCCTTCTACTTTTCAGAACAGACCCTGTAGGTGTGGTTCTTTTGGTTTCGATATAAGGAATACAGAAAACGTATAGAATTACGGCACTCGACACCTGGAACGTTTCAACACGGTATACAGAAGCCCACCGCTGTGGGTTCCTTTGCTGGAATCCACGATGTCTACAAAAAATTTGTTACACAATGCGAACATCTCGAAAGGAAGTAGACTACACTACCTTGATTTCACTTAAAACCGTGAGCATACTCCGTACATTGTGCAAGTTAAAACTAGGACGTAATGTCAGTAAAATAAAAGAACAAAATCCAAGTCTGCTTCTCAGCTTTGCAACCCAGAATGCAGTTGTCGAATCGCACGCTCAATCTTTCTCTTTAGCATATTCGGTGCTGGAAGTGTTTCCGCAGAACACTGTAAATAATGAACGTCAGGCCTGTGCTATCTTTTGCCCTTATTGAAATTGGTAAATGGTTGGATTAGCACTTTATACATTTAGCCACGCGCAATTTAGGGAGCACGGACATGTCACTGTGAATCCGAGCTCTTCATCTTCGTGATCGAGATTAATTTCTCAAGCGTCAGTCCGTAACATGTCAGGCTCCGACGACGCATTAAACACATTTCTTTTATTTGGGCAACAAACTCACTTGTGTTTTACCCTAACAGGGACGAATTTGTGTCTTTCACGAAAACGACAGCATACCGGGAGCCGCGAAAACGGCTGTATCTATCACGGGCTCCGTTTGTGAGGTTGTCGAGATGTGTGACTAAACCCCACAAGCACCCCAAGGGATCTTGTCTACAGGTGTCAATACAGTCGCCATGGCTCAGCGTATTTCGTGCAACTGGATGAACGAGTTATACACGCGACTACACGCCTGTGCGCATACTCGCGCGATTTGTTTTCCAATTCATCTAGAAACGACGCGGAGGCATGGAGTGCGCAGGGCAGTATGCGCGTAAAATAAAACCAGAGAAAACATTCCAAAGATCAGGTTTCGTGATAGCTTTGGGCAAAGCCAGCGTTTGCTGCTCGTGCGGGTGGACAAATGAGGAAAGAGATTTGGCGCGCGATAAGTGCTGAAAGGCTGAGCAAGTGTTTTGCCTTTCTCTTTACACAGCCTGCGGGCGCTGGTTTGAGGGGATTCTGGGCGTGGCGAGCATAAAAACGCGGTATGGGCGGGCAGTGTGAGACTTTATGCTGGATCTAATGAGACCAGTTTTGCATTACGCGTGGAGCTTATAGCTTTTCTAGTTTTTTTTTTTCGTGACTCTGTGTAGCGAGAGAAATTCGTGCATCAGAGCTGCCCCTCTTGGCGCCTTCTATCAATAATCCAGAAACAGAAGGTTTGCGCGCAACCATCACGGCGCGCTTTAGTTTAATCGTATTCTACGTTTACAGTGTTTTCGAGACAAACTAGCCACGCACGATGTACTGTCCGTGTCAAAATGTCCCCAACATGCGTCAGCGACGATCAAAGCGCACAGCTGTTTTTTATGGCTGGTGGTTCCAGACCATGTTTGCGGAAATGCCACTTCTACATGACCTCCCTGATAAGTGGTATGGTGAAATCGATAAGAGTCGGCACAAATCGCACTTGTATGCCGATAGTACTCATCCAGCAGCATGATGAGGGTGTTGTAGGACCAGCCAAAAGGCGGAATGTTAAAGGCGGATGATGTTATCTACACATTAAAGGCGCGGAAGTGCCCGAAGCTGGGCGGACACGTCATGCGTGCATTGAGGGAAGGGATGATGGTAATGAACAAAGGGGAAAGAGGAAGAAATACCGGGACATACAACGCGCAGTTTAGAACATGTGTAGGCGGGTGTGCATAGAACCTTCTTGTGATCGGGACCATGGTGTTAAAAAATCACGATGGCCTGCGCCCTGGGAACTCTCCTGCAGGTATACAGAGAGCAAAAAGTTCATATCGTACTCGAAACAAGCCTTTCATCCTATGCACGTGTACGCACTCGCGAGTCAGTCAATAGGTCTGGCAACCATCACCTTGCGTTGGTAGCTTCTACCACGGTGAATCCCAACGGTACGTTACACTTTTACCCTCTCGTAGCGTGCGCACCAGTTGTAACACGTATAACACCGACTTGAGAGGAAGTTACCGTTTCAGCAGCCATGCGATAGGCGGCAAAAAACTATGCTACGACCAAACTGAAATACGACTGTAACGCACGTACATCGCGTATTCTCCTTCGTGGCCGTGAAGATAATTTGCCAGGTTTCTTTGCTTGTTATGCCCATAACGGCCATCCCTCTTGAAGAGTCTCGAGGGTGTAGTTTGCCGGCTCTTTAATAGAAACACGGGACTCACCGAATGGGCGTAAAGTATTTTTACACAAAACGAAAATTCTTCTTAGAGGCAATTTTCCTTTGCATATTCAATTGTGCTTTGTGTGAAACGACCAGGAGCCACACATGATGAGGCCGTGTACTTAGTGAACCTGCACAGTAAATGCAAACTGCTTCCATGCGCTGCGCTGATGCAGGGGGACCTCTTGAGGCAGCTGATGAACAGCGAGGCATAGAATGCACGTACATCAGAATGCAACGCAGTTGGGTTTCTTCTAGCCGGCAGATGCGAGCTCACACTGCACACTGCTAAACAACGAGCGCTAGTATTCGACCCTGCACCATGCGTTACATAAAGTAGCTATGCCAGAAAAACCAGGTATGCTTCCGAAATAGCACAGAAGACCTTACGGTCAGTGCGTTGTCCGAGCTGGAGAAGGCCGTTCTTCTCACCTCCTCTCTGGGGCTGCATTGGGCCGAGCGAGCGTAGGCCTTCATTAAATGAGACCAGCGTCTCTTTATGTAGTACCCATGACACTGGACCCAGTCCACCTTAAGTATAACGCCGCAGCTCAACTTATTCCTTGTTTTTGTCCTCACCTCAATTTTTTACATAACCCATCATGATCTCCCTTCCACTAAATCGTCTTCGTGATATCAGAAAGTTTGGTTACGGATTCCACGTCATCATGCATAACTAATAAACTACGTCCGCCAGAATGTCAAAGCCATTCGCTTGCTTCGGATCGAGTACAAATACAGGCCTGACGTTCATCTCGAAAGCATCAACATTTTTTTTCCTCTTTTCATAAATGCAAATTTTATTTGCAATCTTTCTCTTGGTTTAATCCGTGCTAGTCGTCGAAAAACCGTTAAGGTCGTAGACTCCCCGTTTGCCGGGATGATCAGCAAGCATATGGCGCTTAAAGGCAGCACAGTCTGGCCGGAAGTACCAGGGGCGCGCGTCTGTCCCGGTACAAATGATGAGCATTTCGAGTCTGCCCTGCGCAGTACGAATCATAAAAGAAAGAACAAGGAAAACAGTGAGAAACTAAGTTTCGCGAGGGCTCAGAGATCTCGTGCGGGTGGAGGGGGAAAGGGCAAAGGGGGGGGGGGGGGGGGGCATTCATCTCGGAACGAACCCTTGACACCCAGCACGTGCGCGATGTCGAGAGGCAGCGGAAAAAACAGCGAATGCTCCATTCTCTTTGGGAGACGGCTTCCGCAAAACGAGAGCAAAACAGCGCTTTCATTTGCATCAGGGGAGTGGAGAAAGGACCGGAGAAAAGAACAAACTCATGAAGAGCCGCTGAGGAAACCGACATATGCGAAAGAGAGGGGGCGATGAAGAATGGACTCGGCTAGCAGTCAGCACACTGGAAGAGACGCAACCACTCCCAACTGATAAAGAAATGCATGCGAAACCGGCTTTAAGTAGTAAGCGAAATAAAACAAAGTCGTTTAAAAGAGAGAAAAAATGCAGAGCGAAGAAAGTAGTGACCCTCATCTCTTAAACAACTCGTCGAACCGACTTGGTCCCGTCGGGAGCGGTGCATTTGGTCTTCAGTCACTTGCATCTGTCTGGCAGCACAGAGCTGCCTCTATCTGTGTTGTGTCGGCCGGTTTGGCGCAGGTTGCATACGCTACCGACTTACCGGGAGGCGCTTTGAATGCACAAGTGTTGCTGTCGCCTTTCACGTAAGACGAGTTTAGTTTCTTGCAGAACGAAAACCTCTCCAAACGACGCCAACACCGGTGGTGTTAACCAAGTAAATTTCCCAACTTCCTCACTCCGTCTGACTTTTCCAAGACCTGGATTATGTTTTTTTCTTTCCTGAGTACCCTCTCTGCCATTCTGGTATGCTCGACGTGCGGGGTTCGATCCCAGTGCCCGCTGGTTCACAGTGGGTACGAGCTTTCCCGTGGCCTGGTGCTTGGCTTCTGTTAGTTTAAATGCTGCGAAAATGCATGTCTGACTCCACCCTGAGTAGGCCAAAAACTCTTGCGCCACGTCGCTCTTCAGCAAAATCTGCCTACGTCCCATTAGAACCGAATCATCATCCTGCCACCGGGTATAAATTATTTAATCCAGTGCTGTGAAACAGAACGTTACCTTGACGACTGCTACACGTGTTTCCTCATTCTTTTCCATCTTTGGTTGTAGCCAGCCTATGATGTCAAATATGCATCTTTCGCTAGAAAATGTTTCATCATCATCATCATCATCATCATCAGCCTGCCTACACCCAGTGCAGGGCAAAGGCCTCTCCCATGTCTCTCCACTTAACCCTGTCCTTTGCCAGTTGCGGCCACTGTATCCCCGCAAACTTCTTAATCTCATCCGCCCACCTAACTTTCTGCTGTCCCCTGCTACGCTTGCCTTCTCTTGGAATCCACTCCGTTACCCTTAAGGACCAGCGGTTATCTTGCCTTCGCATTACACGCCCTGCCCAAGCCCATTTCTTCCTCTTGATTTCAACTAGGATGTCATTAACCCGCGTTTGTTCCCTCACCCACTCCGCCCTCTTCCGATCTCTTAATGTTACACCAATTATTTTTCTTTCCATAGCTCGCTTCGTTGTCCTTAACTTAAGCTTAACCCTCTTTGTTAGCCTCCACGTTTCTGCCCCATAGGTGAGTACCGGTACCATAGGTGAGTACCATAGGTGAGTAGCGAAAATGTTTACTGACATGCACAGTCGATTCACCCGTGGAAAGCCTTAACACGTGGCACAGCGAACGCTTGCGTCTCATGTGGACCTCCGAGATGAGCTCAAACCGCGAGAAATTCTCGCGATCGTGGTAGGGTTCAGTTGTGCGGAGAATGAAGAAGAATCACCACAGCGTTGCGGCAGAAACGTCAACTGCAATACAAGACAATTTACCAGCAATATTTCACTGCTCGAACATAATCGTAAGGTAAAATTTCGTAAATACAGCAGATCTGTCCGCACATGCTTCTTTTCTTGGTACTTTAGCATTTAACTCAACTTGGAAAGATACTAGGCCGCCTACAAACATACTCAGGAAAGGGGTAAATGGGCTTCCTAATAAGAATGCAGTGTACGTTCTGTGCAGAGGTGTCACAGCAAGGTTGACCATGTATCTTCCCGCGGCCTCCTCCTCCTGTACCTTCTGTTGTAGTAAGATGTATGTGCAAACGATGTAACTGTATTCAACTGGCCACCTCACCTTTGCCCGGAAACTTATTAGCTCTTCTACCTCGCTTGCCTCCTCCTATTGAAATACACATGGAAATAAAAAATTAGGAAGGGGTGGGGGGGGGGGGGGTAGGCAAAAGAGTTAAAAAAAAGAAAAAGAATGGAAGAAGGACGCTGAGTACCTTTGTGGTGCACAATAATCGTGAAAGCAACAATTTTGTCTTTGTATAATTTCACTTTGTTAGGAACAGGGATTGCGCACTAAGCACAGTGCCTTAGCATGCCTTTCATTGGTTGTGCACGTTAGTTGTACTTTTTCAAATGACAAGAGAGAGACTGCCAGCAGCCGGATAAATATTTTATGTAACAGTAGCTTGGTTTGGGCTAGTTGGTAACAGTTCTTCGAAAACATAGCGCAAAAAGGACACGGACGACAAAGAAGTGGACAGGACAAGCGCTAACTTGCAACTTTATTTTCGAAATGCCACCATGAAATGCCACGACGTGGTGGCATTTCGAAAATAAAGTTGCAAGTCAGCGCCTGTCCTGTCCACTTCTGTGTCGTCCGTGTCCTTTTTGCGCTATGTTTTCGAAGAAATATTTTATCCTGCACATCTTAGCCGCGTATTTTGAGTGCAAGGAGAGGGTAAATGAAACGGTTTCTGGGATAACAGCAGGCGTCACACTAGACGTTTTAACTTTATTTGGAACGCTTTGCTCCGAGTGCCTCGCAGATGCTTTTGCTGCTGCCAACCAGAAATACACACCTCAGCGGATGTGTACGTTCAGCTAGCAGCAGTAACAGCATCCGCCAAGCACAACTTGAGCAAAGCGTCCCGGAGAATGTCCTTACGTCTGCGCAGCACCAGCTGGGATCCCACGAACCTTTCACTTACTTTTCCCTTGCATTCCAAACACGCGAGTAAAGATGTACGCGTCTTTTAACTGGTCCTTTTTTCTTCTTCTACGCTTTGAAAAATTTCCTACAAATAGACCTCCCAATCTGCATTCCCTATAGCATAGGTTAGTTTCATGATTGTGTTCTTATCCCTCGATGCCTCGTTTTTCTCTCTTTTGATAAATTGACCGTCATTTTCATGACTCAGTCTCTCAGGCCAGTTCGTTTCGCACACTCAATATTCGCCCTTCATTCACCGTGGCACGGAGATTTGTCGACGCCGCACTGTGACAAAAAAGAAGAGCGATCACAGCGAATTTTAAGAAGATAGCCGAAGACGGGTGAAGCGGTGCTGGCAGAGCACAGGCAGCTATAGCTATCCTGGGACATGCGCGCAGAGACCATTTCGCTCACGGCGCAAGCAGTTCCGGCTGATGGCTCGCTCGCAATCGTCCACTTTACGGGCTCAAAGACGTCGAGGGCCGCCGATCGCTGTCCCCGTCAGTTTCAGCATTCCAGCGAACGGGCCGATATGGGGAGAAGAGAGCCTTCCGTATACAGACGGCTCATCGTATCATGCGCAAAGAATATGAGCCTCATTTCCCGTGGCCCGCGCCGTCCCTATACCTCCAACCATGTTCCCACATTCTCCTCGTCCTCCCTTTTCCCCTTTCACCACTTTTCCCTCGGAGTGGAGAACAGCTGGAAATTATTTTGCTTTCTTTCCTCTTTCAATTTCTTTCTTCGTTGTGTTTTTTACAATTCTTTCTTAAGTATTGCGTGGCTTTCTCTCTATACATTCCCAAATACCCATTGTGGGAGCATATTCAGTTTTCTCTTGTACTTTATTTCTCCTCCCTCTTTTCATTTGATTGTTTGTGACTTTCTTTTTTTTTTCAGAGTGATTTGAGCGTGAGTTAAGTGCGGTGCGGTTCACAACACCTACATCCGCTTTGGCTGATTTTATTTGAAAGCTACAGTGCAGGTGGGAATTTGGATCTCGGCGCATTAATATATACTGCTCTCTACGATTCACACTGCCGGCCAAGTAGGCGTGAATATAATCGAAATGCCTTACGTCGGACTTAATTACATTGATCTCTTTTTGATCGAGCGCACTTAATTTCTAAACTAGAAAGTGTGCTTCGTGACGCACTGCGTCACGAAGGGCATGCGTGAGAGCGAATAGTGCCGTGGCTCCGAACCTCCGAATGGCGGTTTCCGTTTCCTCCAGTTTAGGTTACTCACGCCGCATAGCTTTTTATTGTAGTCTCTATCGCATCAAAAGTAGATAAGATCACGCGGTTTTGAAGTGTACAGGACGCAGGCCGAAATGGCACCTATTCCCGCCTATACCCCCTAGAACATCCACATCCCATGTTATCGGTTCCACGCCGGGCAAAAAAGTGCGATGCGTTAAAAATCTCGCTTCTAGGCTCGTTTATCTCGTAGCCGGGGCCGAGGAAACGAGCCAGAAAAACGCCATTTCTGGACCCCCCCTCCCCCCCGCCCCCTCATCGCTGCGGGACAAAGACGCCTTCCACACTTCTGACCGAACGTTCGCGCGGATGATGTCGAGCTCAGGCTATTTCGGTTCCATCGCTGGCTGCGCCCTACCATCCCCTTTTTCCACAGCTTTGCGGCGCCAATGGGGTTTTTCTTGGATTGTTTTACATTTTTTTGTTTAGTTTCTGGCGTCAACGGTGTTCGGTGATCGCTGTTTCTCTCCAGGCGTTGTCCAGCTCCTCACGCGCCATTGTGTCGGCGCCTTCAACTTGTGGGTCAGAGAAGCGATGATACACGACCTGCTGAAACCATCGCACAGGCGTGGGGATGTGGGTAGGGGGGAGGGGGGACGCTTTTTGTTTTGTCGTGTTCTAATAACCTGCAGGACAGCGTTCGATACCGAGCGCTTCACACGTCTCCTCGATACACCGGCTGGCTTAGCTTGCTTTTTTTCTTACGGCCTCAGATAGTCGGCCTGCGATGGCAATAGCGTAACCCATTCCGTTAACTTATCCAGCCATGTGAACGAGGCGGACACACAGGTTCCCAAAGAGCCTTCATCGAAACAACGCATTGATCCTGTCGCTCACTTCGAAAGTAGTTTTGCTGAAACACGCGAGGACAAAATCCGGAGAGAGTAGCTATTTCCGAGGGCTAGAGGTTTCGTTTGCCTTCAGCGTGACGTTTCTCTCGAAACGCGAATACGCCTATATGGAGAAAAAAATTGAGTAACCTGTCCTCTAGCGCACTTCATTTTATAAAAATGTGGCCACATTCTACAGCGTTACAGCTTACGAACTCAGTCCATTAATTGTCTTCCCTTGTTCATAGTTCATTTAAACGACAGCCCTGCCGCCATTTTCTCTCTGCCGCAATGATGCTGTTAAAAGGTCTGTCAGCTCATCCATCGACCATACTGGGGTGAAATCAACTTCCATGTTTTTTGGACATTTAAAAGAAGAACCGTGAAAGAACCATGTAAACGAAACATGGCGTTGTCAGTTTTTTCTGTAAATGTTATTGTGCGCATGTCATTCAAAGCTAACCTTTAGCGTCTGTGAAACAGCGTTGCCTGCATAGCGAACCCGTCGGCTACGTACGAATGCAAGAGGTAAATAAACATGCCTTTACAATAAATAAAACACCAATGCGCCTCAAATAATGAATTGAGCTATTGTGTGCTTTACAAGCTGAATCTTGCTTTGACAGTAAAGTGCATTAAGTTATATTTGTGTCCTGTTTTAACCCAGTATAGTGAAACGGACCACCAGATGCTGCCTTAAGTGGCCTGTTCCTGGTCTGCGCTGAAGTGCTGATTAGCTTTAGATTGCGTAATCCAACTAGACAGACGTCAGATCAAGTGTCGGAGCCTGGAGTTTTGCTTTTGAAACCGAAAAAAGGTTCAAGGCTAGCTGAAACGAAGCACAGTCAATTCACAAGGCCATAGCGCCTGGCTAAGCGCCAAACAGCCAAAACCATTTATAACTGTACCCCTTGCTACCCGAACAACTCATTATTGCTTGATACGCTTTTCAAGGCGCCCACTTTACATGATTTATGCAGCGAAGATTAACCCATTCTGCTCAAAGGAAATCGACGCACTCAGGAGTAACTTATCTGTTCCTCAGAAATAATGACCCATTCAGAATGATATCAGCTGGATAGATGCATAACTCGGCTAATTAAGTGGCTGTCATCAACGCTTGATGGGGTTGGTACTTTGTTCGCTTAAAACTGACAGGCTGTAAGGATACGAAAAGATAGTAATTTCAGGAACGCTTATTCATTTACATTAATTAAGCAGAACCTAACGGGCTCTCTGTAAACCGCTTTCTGAGTGGTTCAGTTATCTCTTATAAACGACCTCTCGTTAAAACGATTACGACCGCGAAGACTAAGGACAAAGCAGAGTGCTTTGACCAGTCCCTTCTGCATGCTATGTGGAACGGACACGCTATGAAATGTACGAACTCTGTTTTATCGAGCGAGATAAAGAGACCGGGCAGAACGACAGGACTCGAACGGAAAGGGGTATGGAGCAATAAGGTTGGACTTAGTTAAATTCCTGCAGGACAATAAAAGCAACAATTATTTCTACTGAAAATGTAAAAACGTACGCAATAGTCAATTTAGGAACAGGTTCCCCGTCAAGACTCCAAAAAATAAATTTACGATGCAATAGACTGAATTAATATTAGATTAGGTAAATGCTACCTGTATTTTCCACTTCTTTCGCTTACCGATGTCCGTATGTATTGTCTTCTAGTTTGATACGTTATTCACGTGAGGACGCTACCTTTTTTCAAAGCAGGAACATGCAAAGGTGGGGCCGTTACCTGTTTCATTTTTCTTTTATCAGAGCACAAGAAATACGTTCCTAGAACTTTTTTTTATCCCGCATCTGGGCCGCAAGACATGGGTTTAAAAAAAGGGATGGGAATGTAAGAGAAAGCTAGAAGAAGAAATGCAGTCGAGTGTTACTAAAAAAGCCGCACAGTTTGTCGGCGTAGGGATTGTTTATTGTTCGTTTTGAGACTTTGCCAACACACATTAGCTAAAATCAGTACTTAGAGGGTCACCAACAAGGCATACTCTTTATACCCGGCAGGAAAAAGCAACAGTTGCGAACTTAAACTTTGCTGCAGGAGTAGGTCACGTTAGGCTAGGAAAATGAGGTTTTTGTACATTAACTAAAAACCATTTCTGGGCGCCTTGTTGCAACACAACAGGTACCAAAATGCCACGGAAATTTGAAACCGAGACAGAATATACAAACAGAAATATGTTAGCTACATACGCATTGAAATTACGGCACGGTTTGCAAATGGCACGCAAAGGCCGTCCACGTTAAAAATCAGTGTGTTACCGATCTTGGCAAACGTTCGCATAGCTTATGAAAACCAGTATTTTAACGGCAGTGGACTGTTCACGCAACATCGTCAAGAATCGTACATAAATACCAATATTTCAGCAGCCTCCTTCAGATGTTTGAAGCACTCTTGTTTCTCTTGATATCCATTGAAGAAAAACCATAATTTGTACACTACATACGAAAGTCTTACTATTTGGTCTTCAAATCTGTTAATTGTTTCAATATGCAGCATCCTATCCAGTTATTTCTATCTTATGGTGAACAATATTTACCGAAATGTAATGAAGCTTTCGACAGCTAGATACTAAAGTGTACAACCACCATGACAGAAAGTTACTATGATCTTTGTTTCGTTAGTGTTCAGAACATGTCTTACTTCATTCATTCACTATGAAAGCGCAAAAAACGAAGCATTTACGGCTGTTCACTCTCAGGAAATATTATTTTTGAACTGAAAAAAAAAAGTAACGGAAATCAAAGGCGAGGTAATCCTCCGTCATGAGTTAATTATCGTCAGTAAACGAAAAACAGTTTCAGGCAGCTGTGTGCTGTTCTGTGTACTTTCGTTATAGTGCTCCCGTTTACGGCTAATAGCTCTGTTACTACCAGCAGCGTACGCGTCCAGCAAACGGTCATTAGCGCAATGCCTGCCCGTTCTGTCAGCATCTTATGACTCATGGACACGTAGAACACGCTTCACTCCCCATCTTGTTTCCTCGACGGCAAGGAGAGCCACCTTTTTCACTAATTGCACTCAACACGATGGATGGAGAATATTCTCCGAAAAGTAAATACAGAATGCGTGGCACTGTACAACACGCGCTGAAAAAATGCAAGAAATTGTTGGAGACACTTAAGACTGCTTACGTGTGGGAATACGAAAGCATTACTATCCCTGGGTGCATTGACTCCCGCCCACACACACACGCGCGCGCGTATGACACCAACCGGAACGCTGTACAACAAATGGTTGCGTCACAATTTTGGTACGAATGTTGTCGGAAAAACTCCCGCCACATTTGAGATCGGCCAGTAAGAAGTGCGTGTAGACGAACGACATGTATACGACTGTCTGAAATTGCAGTGCTCGGCTTGCTGTGGGCGCCGTATAGCCGCCTGAAGCCGTCATACTTTCTTATTGGCATTGCTGATATTTTTCTTCACCATCTGCGAATACAATGGGACTAGTAATGCTTTCGCATCAATATTGCCGAGGTTTGTTATGGTAAGAAATGGCGCAGAAATTGCCTTACTTTCAGTAAAGGGCGCCGTAAGGCAAGGGGTGGAGGAGGGAGTTAAAGGAGGCACAGATATAGACCCGTCGTATTTGAGAACTCTGGGCCATTTTTGACCTCCTGAATTCAGTTCCTTGAAGCGCACGGACATTGCACGACGTATGGGCAGTTTTCCATGTTGCCAGCACTGCCGCGATTCGGTGCCGCATCTCCATTCTCAGAAGCCGAGCACCACGATCACCGAGGCGTCGCGGCGATGCGTACCACGCTTCCAAATATAAACAGCTGTTTGAAAATATGCTGCGTATTTTTCGGAAAGGCGCGATTTATTCTGAAATATATTGAAACTCACGCTCTCGCTCTGCTTCACACACACGCACACGCACGTGCGCGCACGAATGCAGAAAGATTATGCCACAAAAAAAAAAGAGCAGTGGTGGGTTGACTCATTTGAGGAGGTACCCCATCATTTTTGCTGCGCAGGAACCCCAAAGCTCCCCCTCATCCGTACTTCCTTTGCAATTTCTGACAGCACTTCCCGACGTTCTCTCACAGTACAGTGACCAACAGCGCCAGCTTGGTGTCCGCAATATTCGAACATGCCGCGTAAAACGTCGCCGCGCTGCTTTTTGTGCAGTAAGAGAAATATAACAAAACAACGGGGCCCACGTTATACCAAAATTAACTTTTTGATTTGCGAGGTTAGGTCGCATTATAGTTTATGCTGTTTACTCGTTTCTTTGTTTCTTGCGTCTCTTTTTTGTCTTCTTTTTAATTTCACCTTCTTTATGTGCGCTTGGCACTCCATGCACGGTGGTGAATGCCGCCAAAACTTGTTCTCAATGAGCTACGAGCTTTTTGTTGAGCCGGATTACGTTTTGAGCTTGATCTCTTGCTCTCGGTTTAAAACGCTGCAGTTTAGATTGTTTTTCGCAGTGTTATTCTCCGAAATAGTAATTATCGTGAGCGTTGTTTTGAATCAGACCGACGTCATTCTCACCCAACGCTGACGCTGAGCATCAATCCTGTACATTGTAGCTTACCTGCATTGACCTAGACTCTATGCATTTTATTTTACTGTTCTTGTTACTACTGTGGGAGGGTAGGCGGAATAAGGGTACCCGCTGTGCATTGGAAGCAAGTTCTCGATCGCCCAATCGAGGTTACAAGAAAGCACAATTGCGCAAACCCGGAGGGATGGGCGGAGTCAATAGGCGCGCAGAAGTGGGCGTGTTTCCCGCTCGCGGTAGCACAACCGCATTCAGCGGAGGGGCCCAAAAGCTCTCAGTAAATGCTCCCACGGGCAACAACTTATTTCTGCTCCCAAAAAGCGTCGCCGCCCCAAAGGCACACACGGGAACACGGCAGCGACTCCATTATCGGCGACGGCGCCGATAGACTCGCCGTTGTTGCAGTTTAATGGAGCCAGCGGCCTCCACCATTTTTCAACGCGTCTCGTCATCTTTCACAGCTTTCCTCCTCTCTCTCTCTCGTTTCTTTCAGTATTGGAAGGGGAGAATTCCGGCGCTTCTCTCTCAATCTCTCGTTCTCTCACTTGCCGCGTCTCACCTTTTCTCTATTTTTCTTTCATGTTTCGATTCTTCTATCCGAACCGATCGAAGCGGTACTTCGACGAGTTCGCGCGAGCATTCCCTAGCGCTGTCCTATCTATCAGGCGCCTTTTGTCTCCGCCTCTCGAAAACAACGCACTCGGAGCTGCAGCATTGTCTCGGGCTGCCCATTACAAGAATTTCTGCTTCCCTATAGCATCCCCGTCCTCGATCTTCCCCACTTTCTTCCCTACCATCTCCCGTCTTAGCGAGAAGCCGCCATCCTGTCCTTCCCCAGACTCCTCGTTTCCTTGTCTCGGTCGCAGCATTTTCGCGTCCACCATGTTCGGATGCTATGGAGGAAAAGCGTGAGTGGGCTTGAGTTTTGAGAGAGCAACATTGTCGGGGCGCGCGCAGCAAACATCCGCACTGGCGTCGCGTCGTCGTCGTCTGTGTTCTGGACCGGTCCGGCGTGGGGCCTTTTGTGGCCACACTACAACGCGTTTCCACTCTGGCCTCCCCATTTGTCAGACTTAGATCGCCTTTCCGGCTTAGTCTGCTGTAGTGCAAAGCTATATCGAGGCGAAAATCGCGTCGCCTTTTCGCCTATCCTGTTGACAGCACGACGCCTTCGTATTGAACAATCAAGGAAGAAATTGCGTGTTTGATTGACCCGACACATGTAGTAGTAATCTTCTTGCGGAACAAAAAAATCGCTTAAAGGACGCAGGACATCGGAGGGGGATTATAAAGAACGCGCAGTATATACTTCCTTCCTGCTTTTCGGCCGGAGTGCCGTATTTTCTTTGGTTTAACGTTACCAAAGGTAATTGCCGAATTGCGGAAGATTCGAAACCAAATTCCGCAGAAATTTTGATCAACCCCTTATTATGGCTTAATGCAGTCTCATATAAATTATTGCCTTTTAATCTCGGGAACGATAACTTCTAATGCTATCAAAACACTTAACCGTTCAAAAGAAAGTCATCAGAGCTATAGAAAACTATGATTTCGGGACAACCATCAGACTGTTTTTTGAAAAGCGCAGCGTGTTTGATGGTGATCAGTTACATACATATAAACTTGGAATGCACATTCATCTGGAAAGAAGTAAAATAATGCTTTGTTTCAAACAACCTGCTTTGAAAAAATTTGATCGTTTTGTTTTGGAGTAGTTAAGTATAGGATGTCGCGGCATAGAACAAACCATGGTCACCCAAGTATTAAATACCTGATACCGTGTTATTTAAATCAAAATACGGAAATTAACGATGTCATGCAAACTTCCTCTATGACACTGCTCAAAAGAGATGTATTTAAATATTTATTAGAGCAACGAACCTCAAATTAACATGTATTGATGTATCTCGGTTTGTTATTTTCACCTTCCCTTGATAGCGCCTTGGATTCCTTTTTCGTGATAGATCTACATTTATTGTCCTGCTTCATGTATTATCTGCACTTTCTTATAATGTTCTCTTATTAGCGCTGTATTTTAGTTGCTGCGTTGGAATTATCTGCATTTTTGTTGCATGTGATTTGTTTTTGTGAAAAAAGATGGCACTGTTCCTGAACTTAGCTCAAGTTTTAGGAACCTCTCTGGATATGAAAATCATGGAGCATAAAAAAAAAGGAAATCAAAATAGTTGCAAATGTTAAGTGATCGAATTGAGTATGGTCTTCGTCGTTGGGCTCCCTTAATTAAGATTCCACTGGTCGAAACTGTTCCTAGCGGCCCTGTTTTTTTGAGCCACTTCTGTCCCTCAGTGCCTGCTCTGATCAGGGTGGCACAACGAGGGCAAAGGGTGCACTGGCTGCTGGACTTTATTCAGAGAACAAAGTGCATTTTTATACAATTAATACGGCTTTGTACACTTAATCTTCCTGCGTTGTCTCAGTAGTAATGGGCTAGTCGACCGACTATGTAAACAGAACGGCAGATTGGGCGAGTTGGTGTTCCATGGTGACAAGTGCATACAAACAGCGCCGTGCTTGTCTCCTCCTCTTTCTGGTCCTGTTGCCTAGCGCGGTTTGTATGTACTTGTCGACTATATAAACCCTAAGCTCGAATTACCCCAAAAGAGTGTAAAAGGGAGTAATCTGTCCTTTAGCGCACTCCTTAATAGGACAGGATGTGCCGTCTATGTCCTGGGGCAGTTTTTTGTCGCTAAAAATTTGAGATAATTGCTTTTGGCAACGGAAACAGATTCCCTCTTCCAAGCATGCGAAGTTCCTTCGGTTACTAAGATTTTGATCCAGGTTTGAATTTACACTGTTTGCTAGCCTCAATACCTTCGGTGCCGCGTTTAAAAGCCTCTTTTCATTGCTAAGTACTTCAGGTTACCATGCTTTGAGGTGGTAGTATGCCTCTGTCGAACATTAAGCACGCTGTATATTTAGTGTTTGAAATATATACCCACGAACTTGGCCAGCGTACCGTGCCCGTAAAATTAAGTCGACCAGAGGATTGCTTATCCCCTTCTTACTTCCTTACAGAGTAATTCATGTTTACTATGCACAAGCAACTAACCTCTATTGCCACCTTGCTTCCGTCTCAGATTCTCACTGACCTTACAGCCGTGTTCTTTATATCCCTCGAGACCAATTCCAACCAACTGGTACGTACTTCCATACTTCCTGCGTCGGAATAAGTTTGAAAAAAAAGTTAAAGAGCGATGCCTTGGCCAAAATTACTTTGGTTTTTTCCGTACGACGTCTTTCCCATAATACAAGAGTGGAGAGAGGGGTGCTGAGCGAGTGGTCTGCCGGCTTTGCAGTGCACAGACGTATCCATATGGGTTAAATTGTGCATGAGCGAACTGAAGCGGACTCCGAGCTTTCTTAGAGCGGCCCCTTTTTCTTGTGCGCACTCCAGGGTTTTGAATTCTTTATCTGGCTCCAGTGCCTTGTTCGTTTCTCTTTAAGCTCGCGCGAAGCACCGTAATTTCCGAACGCATCAAATATAACCACTCCGAACAGCCAGCTGATAAGTTGGGTGTTCGTGTAGCGGCGGCACTTCGTGATATCGAGCCTCCCACGCTTGGGTTAGAAGTGGGGTCACTGAACTATGGCTCGGCATGAAAGGATTATTGCTCATTCGGTGCCGTCGTGTTCCCACTTTCGCGACTCATTGGCTCTCTGGATCGCAAGCTGGTGCGGAAGGCTATTCGTGGCAGTTGGCGCTGTCATCCCTACTTACTTCTGGAGCGGTAACAGAATCGAACAGAGGTCTGAGACGACGGTCGGAAGCCAGGATAATAAAGGCGAAACGGAACACTCCCTTTTCATTAAGCTGGAGTGGCTATACAGCCGTCAGAAGACGGAACAGTACGTGCATACCAAAATGAATAGTTTGTTTACTAATGTGAAAAGAACTAAGCCTTATGCTGTAATACTTTTTCTATACTCGGCGGTTTGCATGTTTCTGAATTAATCGGCATTTTTGATTATTTTTTATTTCCGACATTTAATTACGATGTCACTAAGTGTCTTGGTGCGGGGGTCTCAAATGAGGGGTGACACAAACACATAATCGGAGAATTGGATAAAACAGCGTATAGCAAGACGTCTTCCGTTGCGCTGTTTTATCCAATTCTTCAAACATGTACCAACTAGCCCGTATTTCGCCTCTTCGGGAACATACCCGAAAAATACAGCACAAGCACTCGAAATAAAACTAGTATCAATACACCAGAAACATGAAATATAGCGCTCATAAACAAAACCGCAAAGAACGCAAAATATATGCATACTGACAATATATGCACCAATTAACACACTCACAACACAGTTGATTCTTAAAATACTTTAATGCAGATAACATAAAATTCTCTAAAATAAAATCTGCTAACACACATCGTTTTGTTACAACAAAACACCGATTTAAAAAAAATATATATTTTAAGTTACCTTCAGTAGCCATGTGTGACGGCAGGTTATTCCAGCCTATTATTGAGCGAGGAATGAATGATATTGTGTAAAAAGATCGGAAGCACGTTGTGAGTATTGCATTGTTAACGTCGTCACGGCTTGGGAAGACTGCAGGACGTGGAAAAACGAAGCCATCGTAGAGGATTGAATGATGACGTAATTCATGCAAAAAGGTAGCAACTTGCAGTTCTCACGTTCCAGTGTAAAACTAGCACCACGGATTATACTGTTTAGTACGCAGCTGTGTGCCAGACAAACCGAAGTGTCATTGTTCAAATCACCCGCACCCAACTTCACGCTTCCCCGCCGGCTCCTTTTTTTTTTTTTGTCTTCCAAATACTGGTGGCGTAGAACTTGGGTCCTTCACTGCACCGTCTTCTGTATCACCTCGCGCAAAGATGAAATATAAGGAACTACTTAGGCTTCTGCCCGGAAGAAACTAGATTTTGAGAAAATTCGCATTGCGAAGAAATTTTCATCGAGGGAAGGTGTGGTTTCCATAGAATAATTTCTGTGCCATCATCACGTTTCTAGCCTCTCCAGTAGTATACTGTAGCTCACGGGGCCAAGTGCTGTAACGGTTAGTTCATTCGGTAGAGCGACTTTCGTAGAGAAGTAGTAGTCTCCGGTCTGAGCCCAGATCAGGAAGAATATTTCTGTTATGACAAAGTCTACTCTCGAGCTACTCAGTTCGTTTCCTTCGTCTCTGCAGAGCTACGATTAGGAAGCAGGGAAGGTATAAGAGCACTGCATACCGGGAATTCCCGCTCCACGGCCGCATACAATAACACTCCCACTAACGAACAGCTGAACGCTGCAGTTTCCTATACCTCGGACCTACCGACCTGTAAAATTGTCGCCTTAAAAGTAAAGGTAGCGTTTTGCTAACACTGAGTCCACACACAGTGCTGTGTTCCCAACCAGCTCAAATTTGCTCATAATCGTCAGATTCTACGGAGATCCGTCCCTTGGCCCACAAATCCCTGTAGTTCGTGTGTGTATAAAGATGTTCCCCAACGTCATTTCAGAGTAATGCATATATAAGATATTAAGAAAATGACAGGAGGATTAAGAAACCATCACGGAACATGATGCAAGAGTGCTGCGATAGCAGTTGTATTTACTGTCTACGATTATTCTGATGCTTTTACTCGAACGAATGTTTTACTGGGGGAGGAGGTGGCTAGTTGGTGGTGCTTCTGAAGGGTCACGGCTTCGCACAGAGGCTTCGCTTACCGAGGTTGCACACACACAACGACATTATTTTCGCCAAGTGCCTCTGTTACTGCTATCGCTCTGAAATGCTTATTACACGAGCATGACGCGTAGGAGGGAGTATGTTTTCTTTCTGGTGGGGGTGTTTGTGTGTACGAGCATATCCTATGATGACAGCATATCCACCCCCTCAGCAGAAAATGGGGACAGCGCGGACATTTGCCGCATAGAGAAAAAGATAACTCAGTTCAGCTCAACCGACACACGGCATCACAAATATGCGAAACCTGCCCGCGCTGCCATGCATCACTCTCCTATGTCAGCGTTTACGACAGGCACTTCTAGTCAGTGCTTTAAGGCAAGTCGTGACGACTTCCTTCTCTCGTAACGCAATTTTCAGCTCACATACGACGCCTTACGCGCCAACTAAACGTGCGTGGAATACAACCAGTTTTACAGAGGGGGGTAGTGCGTTGTTTTCAAGAGGTTGGCATGCGCACGAAATCAGCGAGCGAACAAATGAACTCAGGAATAACACGGGAAGACGCGCGATGTGTTCTTGATTCGTTTCTCTTCTTGCTGTACGCAGTTGCTGTTCTGACAATGGCCCTGTTGTCGTTTAGGTGCTGTCGGAAGCGCCGTCACGTCGTGTAATCTTCTCGGGCTCGCTCGTAGAGTCAGTACAGACAGATTCTTTTCTAAGCGGCCTCTCTGAAGAAGCCGGCGTAAATTTGAATCAGGGCAGCCCTTCTTTCCGCCTTGAGCGCATGACACGAGACACCAACACAAGGCAAAGCAATTCAGCTTTGGCAAGGCGCGAATGTTTTACAGTAATGCGCGCGAATTCTTACGCTGGACTTCTGACTCGTAAAAAGAACCCCACGGTACCTAAGCTTCTAAGTGGGACTCCACTAGCAGTAATGCAAAAGTATGAAAGGCCTCTGCGCGACTAGCACAGAGCTTTCCAGCCTACGGAAGAAATTCACAAGTAAAGGGTGGAGTAACATGATAGTACGCTTTAACTGCGGTGACGACTTGAAGGGTAAATAGTCCTGTGTAGTGTTTTTCTGGATGTTTTTTGGCGTTATTTCGGACGAAGTTTTAGCAGATTGAGACTAGTCGGTCAAGAAGGCTGTCTAAGCTTTCATAAGGAAGCATCGCCCCGAGTTGGAACCGGAAATGAATGGACGTTTCGGCTTGGACTACGTGCGAACTAAATGAGAAATGCAACGCTGCACCAAGACTCTGAACTGAGACTGAGTTAAAGAAAAAATGGAAAAAGAGAGAGAAAGGAATTTTAATGAGGGAAAGGTGGAGAGGTCGGCCGGTGGTAACATGGCCCTGGCCTGCTACTCCACACAGGAGAAAGGGAAGAGGAGGAAAAGGAAAGTGCGAATGAAGGCTGATGATGGCATAATACAATGAGTTTCACGGGTGATGTCTACACACACACACACACACACACACACACACACGCACACCACACTGGCTGGCACTCGCAGCGCGGTTAGTACACGCACATAAAACTCATAAAACTGGTGTCTGCAACACAAACACCGAGAGAAAAAAAATGGAAAATCAGCAAGGGAGAAATAAAGGTGCCGCAAGAGCTTCAGTCATGCAAACGAATGGGTTTCACATTTTGAATGCATTGCATCGCTCTAAATGCGGCGTCATTCTAACTGGCGCAACATTATTTCCAAAGATGACTGGAGGACGTCTTTTGTTGTGCATGCTAGCAAGGAGCTTCCGCTTTGAACGTCGAGATCCAAAATCTGATTTGTTTATGTCGTTTCCAGCGACACGTCAATATCTCCTGGTTACGGTACGCCAAACCTCGTCGGCTGAGAAAAGTTTACTCTAACTACCAGAACAGCATATCTGATTCTGCATGTCTGAACTTTTGATTAAGGTTAACCTGTATCGCTAAGCTTTTGTCAGCCAACGATTAATAGGCTGTAGTGATTTTTTTTTTACTAGGGCGGCCTCAAAAATGAGAAAAATTAAGCAAACTGTCCTGTAAAGAACCGCCATACTCTTCTTTTTTTTTTCACTTAAAATGTGGTATCCCGTGCACAATACATTCCACTTCACAAAGCCCTGTAGCTTTATCGTTAGGGAATGCAACAGCTTCGAATGAAAAAAAAAACCCTATAGAACAACTACTGCGTACGCGCCAAAGACCCTAGTTGAGACTTTTCAGCCCGTCTCTCTCGGCAGTCCAACGATAGGCATTTTGGGGCTCTCCATGTCAACCACGCTCCAAGGCTGAGGGACAAAACGCCGCCGCGGCCTGCCCGTCCACGGACGAACAGTCATGAAAGCGCTTAAGCATTTGCGCCATTTTTCCTTATTCTTGCGCGTCTTTTTCCCGAAATTTCTGTGTACAGCTGTAGAGGCTGTCACCGAGCTCTCCGATCTCGCAAGATCTGCGAGGCGCGGTTTCGAGTCAGCCAGAAATATACAAATAAATGGGAAGCAAAAATGAAAGGAGGGTAAGTTATGACGAAGCGACGAGCAGCGATGAAGCATTGCTCTCCACGGCTTGTCCCCAAGTCATTGAAGCGCGGTTGGAGCACGCGCCATAGCCCGCTTACAATGGAGGCGCTTGAGGACGTCGCACTTCTTTCTGCGCGCTTCTCTTTCTTCTCGTTTTCGCTGGCAACGCGAGAGAGAGAGAGAGAGAGCTTTCTCTGTTCCTCCTGCGCCTCTCAGTGTCTGCCGCGGCGTGCACCACAAAACGAAGCCCCCTGAGGCGCAAATAACTCGCGACGCGGTTGAGCGAGCTGGTGCGGTCGTGTTGCTCGTTCACAACAAGCGGGCACCTTTTGCTTTCGAGAATTCTTCTCCGCGGACGCAAAGTTCGCCACCAAAGTGCTGGCAGACCGACTACGTGGGGTGGACAGGAATAAAATAGAGCGGAATAGATCACACAGAAGGAAAGCAAAACGCGTTGCTTCGCTAGAGAGCAGGCTCGCCGCCTGGCCCTGGCTGTTCATTGTCGCAAAGCCACGTGCGATAACAGCATAAGTTCGAGGCATAAACATGGAGCTTTTTTAACTTTTACCTATGCTATTGCTGGAAGTCTGTATGTTTTCTTCAAACGAAATTTTGACGACGACAGAGCAATCCATTTAAATAAAAGCGGCCAGGAATGGTTTCATAGGAAGCTTTCAAAACGTTCTAAATGAATTCTTCAACAGAGCAAAATGGAATCGCATGAAGTGAAACAGCTACTCCTTGTGAATGCATTTTGTCGAGGTCAAACACGTGCCGTGTATCTACTTACGAGACATGAATATGGCGGGGCGGGGAAGCGTCTAAATAAGGACGAACGGTCAATTAAAAGGCATTCTCTTAAGCAGCACACTTAAACATGGATTACCTTCTATTCGTTGAGAGAAAGCAGTAGAGCGAAATGCGAGCGGCAGCCAGCAGTCAAACTGGGAAATGATGACTGTGATTGAGCGACGACATCAGTTTTGCACGGGATTTTTTTTACTTTTTAACTGGTGTTGTTGATGATGATGGATTTTCATGACGCAAGGGTATCTGTGGCCAAAGAGGGACATGGCCCAAGGTGCTTTTCGTTTGCTCAAGGTGGGGTCAAAGACCCATTTCCACGTATTTCACCCTAAAGAATCCGAACACAAGGCAGGAGACGCTAGTACCCATTATATCACTGGTGGTTACCCGTAGGTACTGGCGATCGAACCCCGAACCTCCTGCATGCGAGACGGATGCTCAAACCACTACGCCATTCCTGCGGGTTTTGCCAGTGTTGCGCGCCTTGTGGTTAAGGTAATCAAATTAGTTTTCTTTCGGCAACAGTGAAAGTTTATTCTAAACAGATTGGTGTGTTTTTCATGCAGGTTTTGTAAACTGGATTTTAAATCAGCGTAGTTCTCACCTATTGAGCATTGTAAGTTACGGAGTGTGTAAAGTCTACTAGTTGTCCCGAATCTAAGGAACAACAGCTCTTCATTTCGTGAGGTTTCGGCGTACAATACTTAGCGCACAATAAGGCGTAAAATACTGGTTTAGCGTACGATACTTCTTCGACATGCGTCCAGAGCATTTCTTATGAGAAAATTCTTCAATGTTTAGTATTATGCTACAGAAAAGTTGCGAAAGTCGACAAGAGCCGACCAGTGTGACGCATGCTCAGTTCGGGACACAAGTTTGCCAAGGAAGCTAATTAGGCGTCATCCTTGTCTATCAGTGGGCTGCACTTTGTAGGACTTCTCTTGATTCGCCATCACTGCGTCTATCAGTCGGCTGCACTTTGTAGGACTTGTCTTGATTCGCCATCACTGCACTTAAAATCCGCCGCTTCTTTGCCTCAACCCTCCCAGGCTTATTCCAATCTCAGTAAAAGACATACAAGTCAGCAATCAGCGCAATGGCCGAGCATTTTGCGCTACAAAGGAAATTGCCGCCCGCGAAAGATGAGGCCAGGCGGGGCCCTGGAAGAAGACAGCGTCCTCGTTATCGATCCTCTACCATCCAAAATGGACGGACAGACAAACAGTAAGAAAACAAAACGAGGGAACCCAGGAAGTCCCGGCAAGTAAGGGGCCGTAACTTTGACGAGCGCTTGCAGTCAGGCTGATTGCGCATTGCCCGACAATCGCGAGTGACTAACAACTATGTCGTCTCTGTAGATCAGTGAGCTGCTCTTACTATTTCAGGAGACGCGCGCACGCTTCTTCAGCCACAGTTTATTGCATGGGGACTGTAGCCCGCGCAGCGTCTTGGTTTTGGGAACAGTTCCATGCGCCAAACACATCGTTACTTCAACCTGTAGCAGTGTCCTTATTCTCGCCGCGCACTTGAATAGAGCGCAATAAAAATGAACGAGCTATTTGCGGACCGTACGTTGCCATTGGGCATATTATGTGGCTAAAGAATGAAGAGACGTAATTGGCGTTATAGCTTTCCCGTATACCTCGTGCTCTTTGCTATTTTCTAGGGGTATGTGAACAGAAATTTTCGACTAGCGAATCGAACATTATTATATTCAATTTGCTGGACGAATCAAATAGCGAATGTACAAAATTATTCGGCATCAGTCGAATCCGTTCTCTAGAACTGCTCGCGAATAACTGGCACGAAGTACGAAAAATGCACCGTAGTTATTTCCGACGACTCCTTCAAAAACAGTTACACTCAACGTGCTGCTGCGATCGGTCTGTGCGGTAAGGTGGGTTCAACACGGTGATGAGGTTCATTGGCGTGGCGGAATTCGTAATGGTCATACATACAACCTTGAATTGGGCGACGCGACAGGGTTCAGCCATGTTTGGCAAACCGTGCCGTCATACGCAACATCGAAGACCATGGCTCAAACTCACTTCCGTCTCCTCAAATGATATTTGGCGGTGTTTTTTTATGTCGTCATCAGCAGCAAAAACTTGTTTCCCTATGAGTATGAGAAGACTTTTCTAGAGCTAATGTACTGATTTTGTTCTGCATATCGCCTAGTGGACGACAGTGCCGCGTCTTTCGAACGCTAGTTTTATTTCCAGCACTAATAGCACCGTCGCCAGCGCTTCTCTGTTTCGCACGAAAATTGTTTTGTACAGAGGGCAAAACGCATGCCTAGAACAACCAAGATCTGTGTTCCGGAGCTCCCAAAGCCGCTGCGACAAAGAAGGCAAAAAATGGCGATGAAATTCTATGAGTTTAAAAGCAGATGTTTAGATCCAGACCCTTTTTAACCAAATCTTATCGCTAGTTATCGCGTGTTACGCCCGAAACCCACTCAGAGCGTGTTCTAGACATGCGTTTTGCCCTCTGTACGCGTATTCTCACATGTATCGAACACTGACACAAATAATAGATTGGACTGTGTCACTATTGAATTGGCTTTTTAAGTGCAGACGTTATTCCTATTATACTCGGTAGAAAAGCTAGCCTGGTCGTATTCGCTTGTTTATAAAACCTACTATCGGTTCACCCCTGCTACTTTCCCAAGTCTGGTTCTCCGCCCCCTTGTCCGTCGTAAAGTTTGCATTGTACAATGTTGCACCAAGAGATAATTTCATATCCATACCACAATTACGTCTACCTCTCATTGCCTTTTTACGAGACATCCTAGGAAATATGCACTGCTGTGTAAATGCATACATATTAAGCAGCCCTTTTGCAAATCCGAGCAGCGCAGCGCACTCACTCACAGTGGATTCCATGCGAGCGCGCCCGAGCGCCAAGCTCTTTCTCGACAGCAAGATGGGGCCCTAATGCGACCAGCCGAGTCATCGGCGAAGAGCGATGCGCGGGCGGGAGTCGCATCCTCATTTCGCGGAACTGGGGAAGAGAAAGGCACCGTTTGTTAGCAGCTGTCACGCGCTTCTAATGAACTTCTCTTGTCGCCCGCGACAAACTTTGCTTCTCCTCCGAACGCGGTGTGCACAAAGTCGCTAATGATTTGCGTCGTTGAATACGGATGAGCCTTTTGGTGGCTCGGATCGGGGCATACAAGGCGGCCGCTTTCAACGCTTGCTTTGTGCGCGAGCATTGTCTGACCGAGTCATTGTGGCGCGCCTGCTATCTGTCCGGGGCGTTGTTTGCGTGAACATCTCTCTGTAAAGACGGGAGCATTATCCCGAACTGGCAAGTTTATTTGCGGCTACGCTTTTCGGTGCATTGAGCATACTGTGTCTGGGCTTTTTGTGGGACTTTTGTGTTAGGGAGATTTATCGCCAGCAATGGGAACGGGTCGTCCAAGCATACCGTCTATTGTAAAGGAGGAAAATGGAGGTCTGTACTGCATGGTTTTAGCTTGCAGCTGCTTCTTGTTGGAATAACTTCCTTCATTTAAATTTACAAACTTCTTTCTTGCCAGGTATTTCCCTGCCTAGAGTGACGGATATCCGTCAATGGAAAATACTTTAGCCTCCAATTTATGTTCGGAAAAAAAGAATGAGCCTTTAATGGGCTCATCACACAAACTCTGTACAATTCAGGATGGCACGGAAGGCTGCCTGCGCTCTCGCGCGAGAACAGTTCTGCAATGCTTAGACTCAACGAATGCTACATAAAACCAGTCACGCTCAATTCAGCTGCCATGGTAAACTTAGCGGAACTGCTCCCGTTGTAAAATTCAGGGGGGCGCTTTGTTGACCTAAAGTGCGGTGAGGCGAACCTTAAGCGCAGTGTTGCTGCTTGTGTCACTGATGCGTTGTTAAGATGTTACGCTTCGCCTCTAAGAGTGTAACGCGACGGCGTCTTGCAACGCTGCCAGGGAGTCCAAAGAACGCCATCACCCGTTCGGCTCTACGCCTTGCTCGTCAGTGAAATGGTTTTTGAGGGAAGGAAATGTATCTGTCTCATATATCTCGGTGGACACCTGTACCTCGCAGTAACGGGAAGGGAGGAAGATGGGAGTGAACGAAAACAACGTATTCACTAGACGCGCGTTTGTTCATTCCAACCCATCGAGCTGGCATGGCGGAGTGGTTAGCGTGTCCGGAGACCCTGGTTCGATTCCCGAACTCCACCAATTTCTTACTCGGTTTTATTTATTTATCTGGTCTAACTAGAAGGGTTAATTTGGCTAATTGATTAAATATGCAATTAACTAAACTCAGTTCCACTTACTTGGAGTATCACTATACGATCCCTTCAACTGGTTGCATGGTTACTAGCCAAAGTACAATTTACCCCGTTTGAAATTCCCGCACTATGACGTCACGACCATTTCGACCAATTGAAAAGCGTGACATTTCTGTCGACAACTCTTTCTTACAACGATGAGGCATTAAAGGCTTCCGTTTCAATATCGGAGCGCTCAGTGAAAAATAGATAGATTTATTGGCTATTCGCGAGTCGTGTTTTGGGGCTTTTGAGACTCCGTGCTTGAGACTCAGGGTAGACACAGGAAAACTGCCCTCACTTACTACAGTCTAGAAACTAAAACGCGTGCAAAAGGGGCGGACAGTAAAGCAGGGAAACGCTTGCTAGGCATTATATATTGAGCTAGGTAATGCTGGTAAAAGGTGTACGTTTTACACCCTCTAGCAAACACCCTTGTGGCCTACAGTGATTTGCGCGCGATTGTGTATACACAGAACTGGCAAAGAGCACGTACTGCTAGGCGTATCTCTGCAAGGACCACGAATGCAGGCATTTGTTTACAGGCACGGAAGTAGCTAATAATTCGTCCACGTGACTGTGTGATTCCCTCATTACTCTTATGTTCCCAACTGGTAACGGCTAAAGAGGTAAACCAGCGGCAAAACCATCCTTCCCTTCAATTGAGCAACCACGCTAAAGGCATTACCAACGACATATCACACGTGTGTTTACTATATGAGATGGCAGCAATAGCGGCGGCGTTCGTATGCCTAGGAATGACGTTGTTTACGAGATGCGGGAGGCTTCCACAACGCACCCTGGCGCACGACCTCGTATCAGACGGCACACGGGCCCCGCCCTCGGTAGACGCGAGAGGCGGGCAAGACAAAGCGTTGCTCGGCAATTACGCCGGTTAGCAGAGTAAGTGCTGGATAGCCGCTGCTTTTAATTACAGGGCTGGTGGGCTCGTCGCAGTAGGTTCCATTCACGGTCCTCCGTGACGGTGGCGGCGAATTTATAGCGTACTAACTCATGTCGTGAGCATACGTAAAGGGAGCAGGAAACTGTGCCCGGTAACGCGTGGAGCTACAAATATGGCGTCGTTTATGCAGAAGCTTCCTCTCCGCTCTCTGATGTAAAAGAAAAAAGATTCGGCGCTAATTAAGGGTGGGCATACGGCGGGACGGAAGAAGGCATAGAGGGAAAGTAGGAGCTCACTTAAGCGTGTCTTCCCTACCGCACTGTCTGTCACTAGGAATGTGGTTGGCGTGATGTATTCTCCACCAAAAAGCAAGCATGAATGTGATTACTGCGTACACTCTCGGGCGGACGACCTCAGGCTACAGTCGCAGCAGTTATAAGACTAGACGGCAGTCGCGAGACCTTGTTTTCTTGTACGAATCTCTTCATGGACCCATTGGCTCTATGCAACTAGCACCGGTTAAGCTTCGCGTGTTCGGATAGACTCTACGACTAAGCGTGCATTTGGCGTCTTTCTGTGCAACTTGAGCTCCATTGTGCGAATGATTGTCAATGCAGCAGTATGATGGCTTCTTATTTTCATATATATTTCATCGTGGCTTCTCCGCTTTCAAGCAAGTTTTGCAGAGCTCATTTGGCCTCAACATTTGTTCGTTGTTGCCCAGATGATTATTATTATCCATTTGTTTTCTTCTCTTAGTTTTACCTTGTGCGTTCACAACGACGTCCACCACTTCACTAGACCTTTGGCTCTTGGCAGGTGCCTGAATAACTAAAGAAAATTCAATTTTGCGCAATTTAATAGAGAATTTCCGACAGTCCTGAAGAGCTAAATGCATCTAAGGCGAGATTCTTGCGTGTCCTCACCTCTCATGATCAATCGGCCTTTAGGGTTGCTGTAGATGCTTCGCCACATGGTTAAGAATCAAACAATATGGATTGAAGACCTAGAACAAAATTTGTACATTTATACGCACGGCTGCGACATTGCGGCTTCCATAGCCTCTTTGAGCGTGCTGGGTTTCACCAGCTAGGCTCTGAATGCGTCTGAGATATCAATGATTGACAGTTATGTCACGCCCTTCTAGAATCTTACTGTCGTTTTATATGAGGGCCAACGAATGAATGGCAACTGCGTAGTTTTCTCGAGGTTCACCTTATCAAATTTGAACGCCTGGTTCTCTTCTCCCTCATTTTCATTCGCGCCAAATTATACAGCCGTGTTGCTTTGCGTCCCTCAAGTAGGCTTTATTTAACCGTTTGCGCGACCTTAGGTCAGTCAAATTCTACAAGCAACACTTCGTTGGTGACATCAAAAACACGACCCGTGCATTGACATCCCGCTCTTAACTCGCTGAAAAACAAATGTCAGGCGTGTATTCGGCCATTTTATGCATAATTTTATGAGCGGTCTCACCACTTTCAGTCGCTTGTTTTAGCCGCTTAGCAATAGTTCGCGAGCTATGGCGATATTCTTTAGGTTGCCGTTGTTGTGTCAGAAGGATTTATGACCAAAAAACGCAGCCGAGTTTGACCGGAAATTATGGACTAGAGAAGGGTTGTACTCTTCCAAAGTTCTTTTGGTGGATTAAAAAAAACAATTTGTTGTAAAAAATTGGGCTATGAACTGAAAATTTACAAATAAAGTACCCTGACGTTGCATTTTAAGCCACGAACGCGTATTGCCATGTGCGTCTAGAGGGTAGTAAAGCCATCATTGGTAAGGACATTTTCGTTTCATGTGTAAACGTATGGTGCATACGTAAGACTATCGAGAAGGGAACTCTGAGGTCACCGAACATGCAAAGAGCACGCGTAGAGGATGGATAACGATAAACTGTATCTACAACAACAGCCAAGTGCCTGCTTCTGTGCCATAAAGCGAGTTCATTCCGCAATCTCTTTGTCTTGTCTATAGCTCACTGCACATGTTAGTGCTTCCTAGCAGCAAGCAAATAAAACTGCTCTTCATAACTGCATATTGTGGCAACAAATTGAAAGCTCTGTGGAAACATTCCGCTTTTTTTCTATCTGCGTGGCCATCCACGTTTATTGTTTACTTCCCCTGACTCACACATGGAAGTGCTTTTTGTCCAGTTTCTCAAGGAATTGGACCGTAACGTAAAATAAATGCGCCTTGTTAACTTCCAGGATTCCGTAGCATTCTCTGGTTATGTTCTAACGGTAATCTCATTTTTCCAGCGCAAACTTTGTACCTAACAGTACCTTCGTTGCGTCCGTGATCCGACTTAGGCAGCGTAAACACGCCGGCCGAACTGAAATGTGAAACGGCGACTCTGCCTTGAAAACGTTGATGCACACACATCAGCGCATTCATTTTAAGTTTTCTCTCCTAAACAGTAAGCCGTCTCGTTCAGTTGCTTTATTTGGCTAATACCCCTTTTCCGCATTAGGCTTAAAACTCGCAAGGGTGGATTCCGCCGCAAGAGCATGCCGAAAAACAAGCGCTTGCACAAAAATACACAGCCCCATCTAAACGCTCAGCACCACGTGTGCAGCTCTACTAAATCCAGTTTGCTGTTTCGTGATCAGGCCCGCGGAAAGCAAATGACATCCTAGCATTACGGTAAGCCTGGGCAGGAATCGGTGCAGTCCAACAAGACCTGCTCGATGGGTCTGGTTGCTTCAAGTTTAGTCGCGGCTTTTCTTCCTCTGACTGCCGCTAATCGAGCAGATTGCTGCATGATTTTTATCTTTTTTTTTTGCATTCTTTCGCTTCAAGCAACCCAGGAAAGCACAAAGAAGGCCATAATGGCTGTCCGAGCTTCTTCCTTGTCAAGGGGGCGGGGCGGAAAAATCAATAAACGGGGGATCGAGCTCAATGTACGCGACGTGTGCGCAAGGCGTACCGATGCGCGACAACGCCACAGGGGGGCGTCGTCGTGCGTATCGATTACACGCCTCCGCTGGCCAGCGGCAAGGAAACTTCGCGAGAAGTAATGAAGAGCGATTGACTTAATTATATTGTTAATGAAGCAATTATCACCGGCACGTAGCCATTCCTCGCTCGTCCGGATTCTAGCAGTCACTTCGACTAAGTCTCTGTGGACACCGGTTCTAATTCTTCCTTTCGCAACTATGTTATTTTCGGCCATTTTTTTTTTCAATAATAAGCATACAGCCTCGTCCCTGCTTTACTGCGAGGCGTTTAAATGTGTGGGAGACTTGGCTGAAGTTCAATTAAAAGCTGGTGTCAGAAAATTTCGGCTCGGAGAATCAAACATGCCGCTAGAGAAGGAGCCCCAAAAAGGAAAGACTGCAAATGACCGCCGGGAGCGAAGCGCGAAATTGCGTTCTGTTGAGCCCCAGAAGCTAATACACTTGTTCCGTTCGGCCAACAAGCTTTGAGAATTTGGTGCAGTCCCAGTCGCTCGCCGCATGTGAACGGGCGCCGCGGTCGGTAAGGACAAGCCTGTGTATACAAAAAAAGAGGCAGGCGCCGTGGAGGAGATTGAAATCCGGTTCAACAGAACTTGGCTATATATCTGAGCACTGCTAATCAACATTCATACTGCATCATGACCATGACGCATTAGAATGAGAGCGAAGCTCTGCGACAAATATTCGGTTATTTCAAGCTGATGAGAAGGCAGAAGTTCAGAGAGGAAAATAAAAAAAACGAGCTCTATTTGCTTTTTCTTGCATCCTGTGTGATCTAGGGCAAAAAAATATTCTGGCGTGAGTTCCATCAACTGTTCCGAAAGTTATCTCTTTATTGTTTGAAGTAACTCCATTGTATAGTGCGTGTACCTAAATATCGGTGCACCAGTAGGAAAAAAATGAGTGGGAAAATTCTCAAAAACAAGGTAATTTGCAAATGAATCAAACGTGAAATAAAAAATCAAGCTACACCGAAAATTATTTAGACAGTACTGAACTACTTTTTCAGTCAATAAACTTCCGTGCGGGTAATATTATAAGGGCTTGAATCATGGTGGGTCAAAACGGGCTTTTCGGTGTGTATATATGCATCGCAGTTCTCACTTTGTCGTGGATGACAAGGCTAAGGGAAACTACCTTTCTTCTTGCTCTAGATGTTGAGAATGAGCAAACTTGTCAAACGAAACGAACGTGCACAAAGTAACTTGTAAATAACTGCACCAATAGTAGGCACTGTCATAGGCGTATATTTAGTGAGAACATATACATGCCACTGAAACCTCCCCCTTATTGTCAGCGCTGTTCATATCTCTAGAATTGTTTCATGGGGCCGTTGGGTGTTTGAAATAACACTATTCGTCCGGACTGAAATTCTTCCTTTCTTTAAGAGTAGACATATTTGCTACAGCAACTGCGAAGTACGGTTCGTAATAAAAAAAAAAAATGTGTTCTTTAGGAACCTTCGCACAAATCCGGTATTCAGGTTGTTTCTAGTATTCAGCTAGTATTCATCTGAAATAAAAGTAGCACTGAAGTGTTTCTTGCTGAAGTGTTTCTTGCTTAATGGAACTTTCGCGGTTTCACTCGCGATTTATGATTTAAATAGCGGTTTCTAGGCATTCCGAAACTGCACATGCACTTCCATGGCGAGCATTGACCCAGAGGTGCTGTCTTTCTTGCAAGTTGGCTGAAAACTTTACTTTGTTTACGCTGACATTACTTATGCACTTCCTGAACTTTAACAATGCTTTCTAGTTTCCGGATAAAATCATGCCTATTGGCAAGATAACCTAAACTCAGCTTGACAAGTATTGGCCGTCTGTAAAAGCTCCAAATATTAGCTCTAGCACATTCTGTAAGAACGTGAGATGCACAGAAAAAGTAAGAGCATCCTTTGTACAGATTACCTTACCCTCCATGTTTGTTAATTACCTCATCTCGCGGGCCGCAATATTTAAAGCCTTCTCGTCTTTCCCACCTCATACCCGAAGCGATCAAGCGTTTTCCTGCAATCTAATTATCTAATGTTTCTACCAACCTCAAGAGGCGCGCCGTTAATGAAAGTCTCTTTTAACGGCATAATTTTCTTCCGTCATCTAGACACCCTGCTTGGACGGTTACTCAGCGCCGGATGTATAAAAGGCCTTTTGCGCATCTTCCAGCGGCGAGCAGTGTCTGAACGCAGCCTATTACTTACTCCTCTGCGAACGACTAAATAAACTAGGCCTAGCGTTCGAGCGCCTCCCTATGAACGCTGATAGAACGCAGTCTGGAACGCTGATAGCAGAGTGCATTCTTTTTCCCTGGAATGTTGATTACCTCCTTGTAGCGGACGATGTGTTTATCCTCGCGACCTCTCCGAAATTGCCGCTTAGTCTTACAACGGGCGGGTCTGAGACGGGGAAGCACGGGTGCTGTGTCACTCGTAAACGGGAACACGCAGTGCGGTGATGCTCCTAAACGCGCTTCGTAAGCGGGCTTCCTCTCCAGGCTGCATTAACTGCGTGAAGTCTTCGTGAGGGTGCGCCCATTTGTTTAGGTTTACACTCAGCAAACGCGCACTAAGCAGCGAGGGTGTCTTTTAAGACGCCTTTGGCAACCGGCGTCTAGTACGGAATCAGTGCCTCGTAAAGCAAAGCGCGGCACTGCCCCCGCTACAACGGCGTTGAGGAATTTATACATGCCAGCTCAATCTCTGTTTCTTTATATATATTTTTTTTTTCATATTTCGGATTTTTTTTTCTTCATAAATTTCCATATTACATGTTACTGCTGCGCTCCGCCTGAACGGCTCACCCCTCTTCGAATGTTCCGACTCCAGTAAAACCTGTGTATGTCGTAGAGGTTTAAGTTTGGAAACTTTGCTCTGTGCATGTATGTTAAACTCAGTACATGAGATTTAAACGTGTATTTCGGCACCTTTAGACCGTCATAATCAGGCGTTCCTCAAAGAGAAACAATCCGATTTTTTGGCATTTGGACAATACATTTATGTGCGCAATAACTAGCCAGCCTACTAAGCATGAAATGCTTTTAGCTCCCGTTGTCGGCAGTGTGGTGACGTCACGCCGAGACCGAGAGCCATCATCCGGGCACTGAAATCCATTCATCCGGGCTCTGAAACGAGAACATCCTCTAAGCCCTCCTACGCGACCGGCATGCAAGCGCCGGCTGGTCTCCAAATGAGACAAAAAATAACTGCTGCCAGTGCCTTCTCAATGTTTATCAAGATATCAGTGGAGCTGTGGGTTTGATAATGCACGGAATTATAATTTCCGATTTCTAATAACGCGTGCAAAAAGCACATAAATGCCACGTTATACTTCGTTGCCATACGTGATCCGGGGGAGAAGCGCTGCGTTCAAAGGGCAAGGCATCGCGCCGAACGGGTGGTGGCGTTCCTCCCTTCCTGTACGGTGCGGTTCGGGTGTCCACCGAGATGACATTAGGCCCGTAAACATTTCATGCTTACTCTACTCTCGTTTACGGGAGAGGCAGAGATTTTTTTTTTTTTACCGCTTGAAAGCATGACGGCTAAATTGAACCAGCTGGAGTAAGAAAATAGAAACAGAACCACAACACAAAAAAAAATCGGCAGAGACGCTTAAGACTGCTTATTTGTGAGAATGAGGAGGAGGAGGAGGAGGAGGAGGAGGAGGAGGAGGAGGAGGAGAAAAGCATTTATTTAGTAATGTACAGAGAGGTGCTCGGAGAGAGGCCCCTAATGGGTCTCACCCCTTACAATGCTAGGCGGAGTCCCTCAGTCCGGGATCCCGTTGGTCGAGACCGCTACACAAGTCCGCCGAACCAGGGCCTGTTGGGCCGATAGTTCCTGGCAGCTGAGCAGGGCCGCCTCCCAGTCCTCTCGGTTAGGGGAAGGGGTGATTGGGGGGAGAGAAGGATTTTTTCCGCATGCTCAAACCATGTGGAAGGTGTCGGCCACCTCCCCACAGAATGAGCAGCGGCCGTCAAAAGAAGGATTAAAGTGCTTGAGAACCGCCGGGCACAGCAGGGTGTTTGTAAAGAGCCTGAGGAGAATTCGTTCGCCAGCTTTACCCAGTCCTTTCATAGGAATTGGGTATTGCCGGTGTTCGGCACGATAGTGCTCAGTAATTTCATTAAAAGAAAGGAGAGGGCTGTGATCTGGGTTAAGCTCCTCCCAAGGGACGCCTGGTGTCCGGTGAGTGAGTGCGCGGGCTGCCTCATGGGCGGCTTCGTTACCTGGCATGCCTTGGTGGCCGGGGACCCATATGATTGAGCGATGAGTTGGATCGCCGTCGCGAGTACTGCGGTGTAAAATTTGGTGAGCGAGTGGAGTGATCCAACTATGACTAGGCATACTTTGTACGAATGTACACACATTAAATTACGTTACCTGTAAAGCACTGAGATATTCTACGTTGCAGAAGTTAATTGCTGAGTCATGTGTAATGACTATGACTACGTGCCATGTCCACGCTACTTGTAAAGTGTTGAAAAGTGCAAAATGGTTATGAGTCATGACTACGTGTCACGACCGCGCATGTTTTGCACAATACCTATACCGCTTACAGGACGTTACTTGTGAAGTGCTGAGTCATGATAGGCTGCAGATTGACTATGTCGTGAGTCGTGACTACAACTACGAGTAATTACTCTCATAGGTCATAGTACGTTGCGTGTCATCGATCATGGCTATACCTGTTTCCTTGCATGCGTTGTGCCATCGTACACCGGAGTACTGTTTCATCCGAATTTTGCGCCATAGACGACGCACGGCGGACGCCGGCTTTTGTGCTAATGGAACATATAATGCTCTCGCATTAAAAAAAATTTTCCTCTGGATTAATAAAGGAAATGATGAGGAGATAGAAGAAACCATACAAATGGCAGGCAGTCGATAACATAGAAGTCTACGTGAAAACTGCCGGACTGGAATATTCTCATTCCAAATCGGAGCTTATAATTAAAAGAGACATTCCGAGGGGAAAGAAATCCAACGTCCCGCCAGCCAACATAAACATACAAGCGCAAGGCAAAGCCATTCGACAAGTAAATTTCATCTTGGACTGATCATCCGAAACCCCATTCGAAACACCGAAACCATTGCAAACCTAAACGTTTCGGTTCACCAGACCATGAGACTGACCAGACGCATACTAAACAGGAAAAGAGGCATTATGGAAAATGATTATGCCGATTGGTGCAAGTCTGTCGCCAGTAAGATGACCTACGCCCTCCCCTATCTCCAATTATACAACGCCAAGAAACTAAAAATTGAAAGACTCATTAGGCTGGCCTACCAGGCAGCCCTAGGTCTGGCCATCAACACCTGCACCGACAAGCTACTGCAACTCGGCCTACACAACACGCTAGACGAATTGACTGAGGCCTATAGGTGAAAGCGAGAGCTCGGGCTCGCTCACAGCAGTGCGGGTAGAGCGATCATACCGCTCAACGCGGACACCCACCAAATTCCGTCTATCGTCGGGAAGGCAATCACGGTAAAACCATCACCAAAAGCAGGCACCCCGTCCACAACGAAGGAAGACGACAAGGCCGGAGCACAATCCCTATGCTAGAAACTCGAGGGCCGACCGGACGTAGTTTACGTAGACGTGGCCGCTTATACAACACCGGAGAAAGCGTACGCGATATCCGCGGTGACCGAGGCAAGCCAATTCATAGCAAACTATAATGTACGCACAAACTCTTCAGAAGCGCCGAAGAAACCGCAATTGCCTTTTCGCTGACAAACGCCCGAGCGGAAGTGATTGTCAGCGGTTCAAAAGCAGTCACTGGAAATTATGCTAAGGGCAGGATATCTTCCATCTCCTTGGGAATTCTCAACACTTACACGAAAGGCAGGAAAGACATGGAATTCATCTCGTCAAACCCACGGAACTAGTCAGCCCAGGATAAAGCTCGAGGATCTATGGCCGAGCTGTGGATGCTGATTCTAAGGTCGGAATGGCAAGAGACGGCCTTAATACCAATCGCAAGATCACTCAGCATCACAGGCTAGAAAGGCTAACCTTCCCACCTCTGCATAAAAGCCCAACCAAAGAACAGGATGTACTGTGGAGACAACTCCAAACTAAAACTCTCCATTACCCCGCTGTCCTAAGCGATGTGTTCCCGGATAGATTTAAACCGGACTGCAGAAAATGCGGCCGGAAAGCCACCGCAGACCACATCTTCCCGTACTGTCTGACAGATCCCCCACCAATATCGCTTCAGAGGCTCGCGCACCCGGGCCCGTGCGAGACCTTGCTGCTCAGCTCGGACCTGGAAACACAAGTCGTGACAAGAGCCCAAGAGGTCGCCGCCAGTCTCCACTGAAGGCCACCTATCAAGATCAAATAATTCACTTGCTACTCAAGCCGATAATACAGTTTTTCAATCCAATTCCTTATTGTTACAACTCGCCAGGCGTGAAGTTGGTCTCATCCTGAACAGCTGAGCAGACCTCTGAAGACGCTGGCAACGACATTTGATCTGAGGAAATAAAGTTCTCTATCTCTCTCTTTCGCTGTAACTAGGGCACATGGAAAATAAATACAAATGTGAAGAAAATGCAGGAGAAATGTACCAATGCGAGTATAGGCCACGTTTCAACCCATGTTTACACGTTTTTAGTCTATCTTCGCCCCGCCTTCGCATCTTCTCGTTACCCCTCATTTAACGTCCACACCCTTTTATGTGCTGCCGTTACTATAAGTCGCGCCTTCCACTAGCTTCTTGCGAAGCCTTCTTTTCTCGCTACCTTGATCGTTGTTTCGAGCTCGGAGGTTAACGCCCGCGCTGCCTCATTTCACCCCTATTTGGCAGCTTGACATTAATGCGCTTTCTCCGGCCGCCTCGTTTCCGTGAACACCACATCGTAAGCTGCTCGGTGAGCAGTCAATTTGCCCGACGCCCACGCAAGATCTCTCGAAGAACTCTACCTTCATCCTTCATCCAGCTTTCCCCATAGTCGTCAACCCACGCCTCTTTCTGACGCCTTTGATGTGCGGTGCCACCTTTCCTTACAGCTGAAAGAAGGCGTCGTGAGACGTGGGATAACGTTTCGCGCGCCCACGCAGGAACGTCTTCGCGCCTCTTGTGTAGATTTGTTAACGCTTTTTTTTCAACACCCACTGCCTGGTTCAGTGAAGACTCTCCTCTGTAGCCTTCGTCCGAGCGTCTCGACTTCCCGCGTGGCGGCATCTTCCGGCGGCCACGCGTGCACAACCGTGGCAACACGCGGTCGTTACGTGGGCGGACGTGCGCCTCCCTTTTCGTCCTTTCGGCTCGTCTAATGGGCGCTGTGTTCCCCTTCCGCTGTCTCCCCTGACTCCCCATATTTGTTTCTTTTTTGTATATGCGAACGGATGAGAGGGTTTCCTCGCCTTCCTTCGTCTCCCGGCGCCGCCAGGATTGTCTCGGTCGATTGGAGCGAGTCTGGCGCTGGGGAGTTGGCTTCCGCGCTTGGTGCAGTCTACTTAGCGGCAGTATAACAAGAGTGCGCTGCGGCGGTAAGAGCCCGCGTTATGGCGCCATCACGTGGAACGCCTTTAGTTTGAGCTCCGCAGTAGAGAAAGAGGGAAGGTCGACTTTTTCTTAGTTTTGGGGTTTCTGTTTGTTTTTTATTTAGGTGAAAAAGATACCGTAAGAGCTTGCGTCGACGCCGTTTAAAATGCTGATAGACAGCGTTACCTGCGTCTCGAAGTGCGGAAAGCATGCGTGCTGGTAACTACGTGCTTAATAAAAAAAGGTACCCTTGAGCGACCGTGCAGGTGGCTGGCGGCCAGCCGGGATGATCACACCGCTTACGCGCTTAATGTGATGGGCGTCATCTAATGGGGAAAGCACGCTACAGCTTCATGCGTTGAAGTGTCCATGTTTCTTTCCATTTTTTTTTTTTGCACTACTTGTGGGAAAAACAAAGCATTGTGAAAGACCACGAACGCCCATTAACTAGTCCATTTCATAGCATCGCTGAACTTTTGCTGCCCCTGGCTTCATCCTTGAGCAAAGTTTGTGTTAAATAAAGGGATCAGGAACAATATAAAATGAAAAACAGTTTGCGTGGGTAAGTCAAATGCGAATTAGGTGCGCTTGCACTCCGGTTTTCACTTCGGGTGTGTGGTTCTGATATATTGTTCACGGATGGAAGTTGTTCGGATAACGTAATGGGCAAATGCCAATTTATGCGCAATTAGTCATTCTCTGCATTCCTAAATCGCTGGGAGTCATCACGCCACTCCTGGCGCAGTGGTGCAGCGGTTAAGCAATGCGCCACTCTCCTGCGATGAGAGCAGCTGCTGTTATTGGTGGGCCTTATGAGACGCAGGTTGTTATTCTCGAGCAATCACTTGCGAACAATCATCCATTGAACTGCCACCTGCCACGGTGAGCAGGCAGGTGGCAGGTAGCCCACCCCACGGTGGGCTGCGTGACTCAGCGGCGCCTACTGCAATAAAAAAATGTGGTGGGCGTGATATATGAGAGAGAGCATGTTATGTGGAAGCTACGCCACTTCCTTTCACGTTACCGGGGGCTGCGAAAAGAATCATTTATTAGCAAAAAATAATAGCCCTATACTACAACCTTACCGATTCCGACCCGAGCACACAGCTCATGCTGGTGACGAGAGCCACTGCGACGGGCGGAGGCCAACAGAATCTTAGACTAAGGATGACCGACATCCTAAGCTCTCCCACAGCCCCTATGCCATAATTCCTCCTTACTGTAATAAACGTTTTTACTGCTACTACTACTACTACTACTACTACTACTACAGCAATCAGGGGGGGGGGGGGGGGTTCTAGTTTCGTAATTGTCAACTTCGGAGGAGTCGGGTGCTCAGGCCATGGTATTCAATACCTGCGAGCTTTGCTTCACGTATACTTGTCCCCTGAGAACCATGCGCAACCTGCCGTATCTTTCTGGTGAGTCCAGCCTTAATTATCGCTTTGTCTTCTCGACTCCTCAGAAATCATTGCTTTCAAAGTTGAGACTTTCGGGCTGCTGTCTCTGCCCTATGAGATTGTGAATGCGTTCGACGCACAGGCCGGCTTGACTGCTGCTGCTCGCGTATCTCTATAGGAGCGCTCGTAGCTTCCTTCAGCGTAAGTTGTCTTACGTTCAAAAGCACTAGCTTGCCAGCCTGGACGCGACTAGGTTGGAATAATACAAAAACAGTGCATTTGTGTATTCCTCCCACCTAGTCCTGTCCCTGCTTGGAAGCTCATTTCCAGTATTCTTGGACAAAAATTTTCTATGTTGGGATATTTTATGGTACTCGTATGTAAATATTGAAGGCAATGGTTCATTCTTTCGATGTTTAGTAAAATCTTTCTTTTGAAGTTTTTCTACCGCTCGCATCGACTACTTAAGACTGCCATAGCAAACCAATGGATGACCTTTATGACGACTGCAAAAACGATGATAGCAAAACAATAGAAGCCTGTCGACGAGAGATCTCTAGAAATATTGTCTGTTTAAATGAAATCTTACAATATATGAAAAAATTGCGTTCATAAACTTTTTCGCATTGCAAAATGCTCTTCACCAGAATTGCTCGGTACGTTTCTGGCTTTTTAAGCTGTCTTAGCTTCAATATTTTGCGCAGCCGTCGGGGTGCCGTCCCCCTCATGCCGCGTGCGTCATGCTCCTGTCGTCGTCGTCGGCTAGCGCGCTCTCGTCCGCGCTTATGTGACTGCACCTTTTACGCAGCCCGTGCCTCGCGATGCTTTTGCTCTCATCAGATGCGGTGTGGTATCGCGACGAAATACCAGCTACCGTTTCGAAACGCTTCTGAGAGAAACATTCTATAATTCGACAAATCCACCCTCGCGGATATCAGTCGAACTGCGCCAGTCATCTCTCCTGTCGACTTCAACTTCGACGTCGTAAAGTACTGTCAACTGGCTCTCGACGACGCATAAAAGGACCTCATTCTTGAAACCAATCGAAGCCAGACGATATAATGAAGCGCATTCAGAGATATTTGGTTTGGTTTGGTTTATGGGGTTTAAGGTCCCAAAGCGACTGAGGCTATGAGAGACGCCGTAGTGGAGGGCTCCGGAAATTTCGACCACCTGGTGTTCTTTAACGTGCACTGACATCGCACAGTACACGGGCCTCGAATTTCTCCTCCAAAGAAATTCAACCGCCGCGGCCGGGATCAAACCCGCGTCTTTCGGGCCAGCAGCCGAGCACCATAGCCACTGAGCCACCGCGGCGGCTAGAGATATTTAATACAGTAGGCGGTGCAGGGCAATATCTATTACTCCCGCGTGCAAGAATTTTCCTGACTTCAAAGCAGCCACATAATCAGGATGCAGAAAATGAAATGCCACAGAGACGCAGGGGACCGACGCAATAACACACATTCTCATTTTTTTAATAGTTAATAATGAAACCGCCGCACAGGTGACCATCGTAAAACTCGTTGCGCATGACGTCATCGATTTCATCGTTAATTTTGATGACTATATAGCGCTCACCAATCGCCGTGCAATTGGGTTGCGCTCTCGACATCTTTATGTCAGCCTGAGTAGGGACCAAGAAAATTGTCGCATTAATGTTTAAAGCCTCAAAACATTGATGTTCTTCCCTGTCCCTAATAGGCTTGGAACTACTTTTGTTAAGCCAGAAAAATTTTCTTCGTGATGTAGTCTCAGTCACGGGGGCAGAGCAAATTCTGTATTCAGTGGCTGCTGAAATTTCACACGAGTTAGAAAATGACCTCACACGCGGAGAGTTTAGTGACTGTTCTCGTCAAGAAGTTAGTTCTTTCTTTTTTGTTTGAGCAGTTGTTCCCAGGAAGTGTTCATATTTGCTGTGCTGTTCTGTCTCCTTCGCAAGGCAGATATTTTGCTGATTTAAGGATCCTTCGACGCCCAGTGCCACTGTTTTGTTGCAGGACTTTAAAAACCTATCCGTGAGGCACCTCTGCCATCTGGATAGTTTAAGAAAGGCTCTACTCTGTCGGCACCACTTTTCCATAGTGGCTGCTGCACCCGATCCACGAAACATTTATGTATTCCGCACCATCTTCAATCATGCGCTTCGTGTATCAGCGCTAGGGTTCGCATCGGAGGAGCGAGCCTACATAACAAAGGACTATGCTTGCGAGCCTCCTGGGTTCTAAAGCGTTCAGCAAACACGGGATCCTCGATGCGAGTCAGAAGCGGCACTTCCCGAGGCACAGCTCAAATATTTACGAACGCCAGCCTCTCGGAGGAAGGTTGCACCGCAAACACTCCTTGCAGTTTCAAAGGCTCGGAACTTGTGCCCCGGAAGAAAAGACTTGTCAGCCTGTGCTACCTATGAGCCTTAGTGCGCTAGAATGAACTCGCGTTCATTACTCTGCATTATGTTCATTGCAAAATAAATTTTTCATAGAATAATCTGTCCTACTATCAATGCGCTTGTATGTGCATTCGTGTGCGCCCACCTTTGCTGTAGGCAACACTACCGTAAATAGAGGGCAAAATGTTGCATTTACATATGAAGTTTGTGGTGCTTACCTCCTCTTACCTCCAGACATTTTTATACATTTTTTTCCTGTTATTTATTCGGCTCACTTTGACTTCTGAACGCTTTTCAAGCAAGGTTACCCTCATCCACCGAACTATAGTTGGACCTTAAATTGAGCCTACGCGTGAAACATCACATACAATCTTTGAATGCATTTTGAGTTCGCTAGACGCTCTAAAGGTCTTTAAATGCTGCATTCGTTAGATGTGGTTTTACAGGGCACCTAATAAAAGATATAATGAAGAAAATGCTCTTTCGAAGCGTGACTACAAGCAAGTGTTGGCCTATAATACCAGACTGCACGAGGAGCTCATACCAAAGAGCTGAGGTGGCCGCCTTTTTTTGTCCATGCGAGATCGCATATCTCAATCAATCAATCAATCAATCAATCAATCAATCAATCAATCAATCAATCAATCAATCAATCAATCAATCAATCAATCAATCAATCAATCAATCAATCAATCAATCAATCAATCAATCAATCAATCAATCAATCAATCAATCGATCAATAAATAATTAAATAATGTAATAATTAGTGCTTTTATTTTTCACATAGACTCAGCAGTTCAATTTCATTGTTTACGCATTGGTAAGTGTGGATTCGGCGACTCATTATTCGAACCAGTCTTGCACGCACGCAATGTGCACAAAGTTAGTACCTCAGTTCGCCGCCAGAAGTTAGAGGAGATACGTCATCAATGATTAGCGCTGCGGTCGAAAAGCTCTGGTTGTTCCGAGGCGTCACGTCTCTTTGCTTATAGTTGTTGCGTGTGCAACTTCCCGCAGTGAAAAGAGGGACGTGCAGAAGGGCAGCCTCAGCGCGAATATTACGAACATGTATTCCAAATTTATTAACGCAGCTGAAGTCCATCCCCCGGCAACAAAGCGTGGCAAAGTGCAAATTCCTGAAGATAGGAAGGAAATGCGCAGTGCGTACTAAACAAAAAAAAAACAACTTTATTAGAACTTCCATCTTGCCCCTGCAAGGGATAAAACGAAGCGTGTGTCTAGAGGGCATCGTCTAAAAAAAAAAGAAAAAAAAAACGGAACAAAAAATATGCATTACGCACATACCTTGGAAGTACTCATTGAATGAATGTTGAGAGTACCTCGGCTCTTATGAGTGAACAACATTGGACCTCTTTTAATACTTTGAAAGGCGTAGGCGTTGCTCAAGTGCGGTCGTGAATGCGTTATTCTCAAGTTTTCGTCGAAAGCAGTCTTTTATATCTTTATTCCTAGCTCCGCGTTCGCGGTATTACCTCAGAATTTCCACGCGCACATCAGTTGTTTTACTTTTATTATTGTTCTGGTGATAGAAAACACGGCAGTTGTGGGAGGAGGACGGGGAGGAGGAGCAGCGTCTTCCAGTGAGTGCCTTTGGTCGTAACCTAACCTTCCTGGAAAGGTCTGTCATTTCGCGGTCCTCGACCCCGGTTTCGCTTTCATCCAAGTGCTTGTCGAGCTGCCGCTAGTACTCTCGGCAAAGCAAGAGAGCGCCCTCAGTAAGTATGCTCGTCGACTCTGCTCGACATATTGACAGAGCCGGGCTTCCTCGCGCTACATGTAATCGTTCCATGACAGAGGCCAAATGAAGTTACGCCCGTCTCGAAACGGCGCAGCTTTAGGACTGCTTCAGCGAGATAAAAGGAAAGTGTGTAGAGAAGGAAGCTCCTCGAGCCCGCAGGCACTTTTGAGCAGTCATGCATTCGACAGGATTTAGTTAGACATTGCATGCGACAAGCCGTATTACTGAGGTGTGCGCAGTCGGCGTGGTCCGGAAATGAAACTTTTTTTATACCTGCCTATATCCGGAGATATAATGAAAGCCCTAATTTAAAGGGAAGCCGTTAGCGCGCGGAAAAGTCTGCGCACTGAACGTCTGGAAACGCGGTGAATTATTGATACTCAATCTTTCATCTCCAAGACATCTAAGGAATGGAACCACCTTCCCACTTCCTTCGCCTCCATTACAGATGCCGAGCTGTTTAATAATACTGTTAGTGATTATATGATCTATCGATACAGTACTAATTATTTTCGTCTTGTTGTTTTTTTATTATTTTTACCCACTACCTTCTGTAATGCTTCGCCCCTGAGAGTAAACAGATAAATCTGCCCGGGTCTCAAAGATGTTACGCTGCTGCCGAATACATGACTACGATTGAGGTAACGCCAAGTCTGCCTTAAGACGTAGTAGACGGCTTTGAATTTCAGCGGTAAAGTTTGATTAAATTTCATTTGAGTGACTTGTTTGTTCTCTTCTCTCTTTTATTTTTGCAGACTTGGTCGCACTTATTACTGTGGCAAAATATTCCGCCTGCTAGCCTGATTGCGCGCATGAACGGCCACTCTTGCATTAACAGATAAAGCTGGCTTTCCCTCACAGCGTTGCCACTTTTATGTTTTTTTTTATTGTTAAGCTGCAATCTAGATTGTTGTAATGTCGTCAAGTCCACTTTTTAATATGTTTGTGAAACATTTCTATTCAGTGTTGACTTACAACGATATTGATTTCCCATTTACTATGGTCTCATTTCTAGACTATTACAGCTGTAAGTAAATTAAGAATCAATGCAATAATTCTTTTATTGCGACCTACTGCCGCGCCGCCACAAAGAAAACGAACGAAAGCTGTGTAGTCTTCTTTTGTACCTAAAAGCTTCGCTCATGTGGACTTCAATGACTGCTGTAATTTTCGGTATACAGTCCGCGGCCTATACATGTACCAAAGTTTACATTTTGGGCTGCGCGGAAGATATATACTTGTCCACTATACATGAAAAAATAGTCTTTTTTTACTATTTCTTATATAGCATGCAATGCCAATGCGTTTCTGCTACCAAATCTTATGTTAGTTGCGCAACGTTTATTTATGTTTATAGTGACATACCATTTATGTTACTTGCTTTATGTTATTGTTTTAGGATACGTGCTTCTGGCGCGGTCGCAAGAGAAGCATTGCGAAGGTCAGTGAAGCTGACAGGCTAATTTTGCTCCTACCACCCGTATCATACTAATCAGCATGCCCATACACTTTTATGCGGGGATTGATCAGTGGTTATGATGCTGGACTACTGACCCAAAATGCACTGGTTCGATCGAGGCCTCGGCAGGGGCATTTTGATAGAGGCGAAATGCTAGAGGCCTGGGTACTGTGCGATTTCACTGCGCGTTAAAGAACCACAGGAGGCCGAAATTATCCGGAGCCCTCCACTACGGCGTCCCTCACAACCTGAGCCGCTTTGAGGCGCTAAATCCCAGAATACCATAAAGCCGAATACCATACGAGTGCGCGCCGTATTCTGGAAATCGCGGCATTTACTGCCTTACTAGTTAAATAAGCTTGCGCGGCATACTTCTGATCTAAACAAAACAGCACAAATCGAAAACCGAAGGAGAAAAAATCCTGTCAGTGAGGCACTCATGCGTAGCCTGGAGTGATAACAGTACCGCAGTTGATGCTGTACCGCAGTTAAAGCTTGGCCACTGATGCAGTTGCAGTTCGGTTTTTTTAATAAACTATGCATAGCTGGCGAAGAAATTGGCTTGCCAGTGAAAAATACAGTACCTCATGTAATAAGTAAAATGACAAAAAGAAAAATTAGAACTGAGTAGAGTTAACAGTGAAAAAAGAAATGAAAAAACTGACATGAAAAGAGCGCTGCAAAAATTGCGGCCTTAGCAGCGTGTCAATCTGAGACGCTGCAAAAACTTGTGAGCCGTATGAGGAGGATGTTTGCGGGACTAAACCCACCTCTCTAGAGCTGGCCGGTATTTTTTTCTAGTACTGTTATCTTCTTCTGTGTGCTCTTAAAGAACTCTTTTTTTGTTGTTGTTGTTGTGCATCAATCGCCTTGCAATCATTTTGGTCTTGCGAGTGGATTTAAAAGCAATGCATGTCAAGAAATGTTTGAAGTAGCTTCGTCGGATAGGCTCCTCTCCTAGTTTTTGATTTCTTTTATTCACGTACAAAAGTTATAACCTGCCCTGCGCTCGCAAATGCCGTTTTTTTCCTTCACCTCATTGTGTTTTGTTGCGGAACTCGACATGGTAGGACATCGGGATATGTTCAACGACTTCGAAAGGACTACTTTGGTTTGACTGTGTGAGACATCTGAGGGCACCGTTTGTATGAGGATTATTAAGAAGTCTTTACAACCTCACGTGGACTGCCTAGCACATGGTATACTTAAACAGTGATCATGTGCTGTATTTCAAGAATAGCGAAATTCTCGTTTTCGTACTAATTACTGAGCGAGCCTTATCACCGTTTTCTTCTTCGACGAAACGGTCGCCCACTCATACAATTCTCAGCTGACGTTCCGTGTTCTTTAGCAGGGAAGCTATTCAACTCGCACCTTCATTTGTATTAATAATTACGCGTGCTGGACAAAGCTAACGATTCCATAATTAATTTTTCCTTCTTGTTTTTATCATGTATGTGTCCGTCTATTCAATACGATTTGGGTTAGGTTCATAAGATATTTCGCGCTCTTCGCAATTCACTAAGGCACGAAAACCGAACGCTGGTCGAGAAGCGAATTTTTCATTATTCTTTCATTTTGCCGACAGCAGTTGACTCAGACGACCAAAGAATGAACTTAGCTGTCATGCTGTCACAGATAAGTGATATCGCAGTCAGCGGGTTCAATATTGACTATTCGCGAGTAAAGTTGGCACGGCTAGTAATATTGATTGACGAAAAGGAGAAAAAGCTGGAAGGAAGCCGGAAATTTTCTTGAAGGCAAACACTGCCTTCATTTAAATTAACGACATCCGATAACCTTCTTCACACTACGAACAGTGAATTATTGGCCCGTCTGGGTGAAGTTTACGCTTCGAGACTCATAGATAAATCTTTCCTTCCGTTTCGTTAGCTTTTGAAGAACGGAATACCTCATTCAGAATTCCTCTGTTAGCAGCCAATGTTAGCTGCTGCCAATATTTTTGCTTTATTGGCTGCTGATTGCAGCCAATAAAGCAAAAAAGCTTCTTCGATGGCTTCGCAATAAAGTTTATTGTGCGCCCATTGTCAGCACAGCTGTATCAGTTCTAGCTGCCATCACTGCGACAGTTCAGGACCGTATAAACGTCAGTGGCCGTGCAGACAAGTTTAACCCCAAACTCATGCTTCAGTGAAAAAGAAGGCGAACAATATAAAAGAGTCATCACCACACGCATAAATTTTCAAATGTCGCATATTTTTTTTTCTTTAATAAAAATCTGCGTCCATACAATTTTCCACGTGTTCATTTCTCCAGTATTGTTGGAGTGTTTATATCACAGATAGAAACAATGAAAATGTTTTTATTCGTGCAGTACTTTCTCAGTAGTCGAATTGTTTATTCGTCTGCTTCTTTTGTGCAGTTGCTAACAAACTACAACCGTCAATACCATAACACAAAAAAAAGAAGTGGAGGCAGTGTTGCCTACTAGTGTAACGTCTTTCTGCTCAACCAGTCGTAGCAGGTAAAAGAGAAAAAGAAAAGATATTCAAGACCGTTGGCCCTCTAAAGCTCCATTGTCGTAACTAGCACTTCCACGTGCGTGACCTTTCGACAATTTACGGTGGCTCCAACGGTCTTGAAAAGCGACACATCGCGTGACAGCCGGCAGCGTGAAACTCGGGAGCCACGTAACGCTGCGTCGTGAGAAACACGCGCAATTAACCATCCCGCGAACCAAGAGCTGGGCAAATCGATACCCTTTCCGCATCATTTAGCCGTTGCCGCAGCTGTGGGGATGGTGTTGGGTTCGCTCAAAAGCGCGAGCTGGGAATGACCGCGAGTTGCGCTGTTCTGCCGGACGCCGGGAGAACCATCAGTGTTCCTAAAACGCTTTATTATGCGGCCCAGGTCCGCGTCGCTGGTTTCAATGGGTGGGGCGAAAATGCAGCTCAGCGCGGTTGGATGGTCACCCAACACGTGGGTGTTGTAGACCACCATGAGAGGCCACAGAGTGGGGCTTGAGCTGTAGAATAAAACAGGCGATAAAAAAAAAAACATGAGAAAAAAACACGCTTCTGCGGCACGTCCGCAAAGAACCTGCATTGATTTTCTGTGCAGGCTGTTTACTGTTCATACTAACAAACTGCTGGACCGCTCGATTGCACAAACGCTGGGCAAACGAGCTCGCATCGAGAGTTCGCTCCCTGCTGTGTAGAATTCCTTGCTTGTGCTGCAGTGCTCAGCAAGGTGTAGAGCGAATACCGACCACGGGAAATGCAGTGCGAGTTGGCATGTGCACTCAGAGAACATAGTGTGAAGTACACTGCCTCCGCGCCCTGGTTTTCCACGTGGGTGAACAGCCACACCGAATTAGGCGTGTTGTACGTTATAGGCGAAATCGTCGGTGTCTACTGAGGCCACTCCTTCAGTAGCAGCGGTAGGGAGCTGCCGCACTGCGTGGGTTCGGAGGCACGACTGTTTAGAGTGCGGCTTGCCGGAATCCGTACCCATTATTCCGCTCCAGAAAATAGTGCGCCTGGTGGCGTATGGGCCTCATTTAGTTCAGAAGGCTGTTAACTCTCATATTTTCGTCGTTATTTTAGTGTCCACAAAGCGTCTGTCATCGGTAAACATGACGACAAGTTTAGTAGTTTTCTGATGCTTGAAACTCCTGGTGCTAGAGCTCTTATCTTTATCTTTATTAGTGGCATCGCCACTTTAATCCGGTGTGCAATCCAAAGCGTTCGTTGATAACGCTGCTGGCTACCTTTTTAACAAAGATATATTGGCAAAAGTTATCACCATCGGCTTGCAACCGTAGCAAAATTTCTCAAAAGAAGAGCACAGCTTTCTTTTCTATAGCTGCTCGAGGCGCCTTAGCACCTCAAGGAACCTTATCCTCTATATTTGTCTGCAGCCACCACCCACTGATATAAAATGGACTATATAATCATTCATGTTACATATAAATGAACAGGCAGCCTTTTGAAATCACCTAGACGTAGAGCGGCCGGCTGCAGCAGTATTTCTCTAACGTATTAATCTCTGCACGAAAGAGGACTATGCTCTCTCAGCGCTTCTCAGTTTCTTCTCTTCTGTATTTTTCCACCGTATGGCTACACTCAGGCATCTGCTAATTAATAAATTAATAACTACTCCGTTCAGTATCTCTCAATGCTGCTAACCGCACAGCCCTTGTTAAGAACACTATTAAAAAAAGCAAATAACTTCAGGCACACTAAAGGGAAGCGACTAAAGGTTAGTAATAGTTTGCTCAGTTTATTACGTCGCTGAAAGCTACCGCAGCAGCACATCCCAGCAGACTGCTTCGAGGTGGCGGTGCTCCGCAGCTTCCCACGTGTACTATGGTTTACTGCTGACCCCTGACGCAAAAGGATGAGGAGTAAAAAAGCAACAACAAAATGTATAGGTACTCACTTCTTCAGCTTTCAGTAAATTCAGCATAGATTAATCGAAAACAGTCATGAAAGACATTCAACATCCTTTAGTTTTTCTTCATAAGCTAGCCTTACCGAAGGTTCCTAAAAAAAAAGCCGCCACAAATATCCCGATCTATTATTCCTAATCAAGAAGTAAAAACTTTCCGCATACATTAGTAGTTTCTTGAGACTATGGGGCTATATTCTGTCAAAAGCTTCGCTATGTGAGGTGAAGTCCGTGTCGTTCCCTTTAAGGAAAACTGAGACCAAAATATTTTTTACTTTTCTCCACCATCTGATTTTGTGTGCAGTGTAGCACAATGAATAACATGAGCACTCCCATAAACTTTGTGTCTGAAACTGAAGTACGTGAGCACAGCGCAAGCCTGTTTACAGGCGTCGTACGATCGCCCAGTCTCTGGGAAAAGAGCGAGAGAGCGACAGACATCGAGGGATAGAACGAGCGCTCACCATCCCGGTGAAATGTCTAGAGGTTCGCCTGTGTTGCGTCACGCACTAATCTGTGAGAGGGCAACACTGCCCGGGGGGGAATCGCCTCGGATGCTCAATGAGTTCGGCTTGGTGACTGCAAATGAGCTTATCCACTCGCGCCGTCCATCGACTTCGGCCATTGGGAGCGCCCTTCTGCGCTCAACTCCGCTAATGGTCCTCTACTTGCTGCTGCTGCGAGGCCGAAACAGCGACCGTTGCCTCCTCGTAAAGCTGTGCCCCGGCTGATCGAACAGAGCCACCGTTAAGCTCATCGTGGGTCGGCCACGTGCGGCGAAAATGCTCATGTCAGCGGATGCACACGGTGCTCGTGTACTGCGAGAGAATTGTCTAAAATGTGCGAATGATATACATAAGAATAAAAAAATGTTTAGGTATCTTTAGTTCGCGCTCTAAGGTCAAGTGACAGCCGAAACAAATTTGTCCTCCCTAAGCATACCCAGAGATTCTGCACAAGTGCATTTTTCAACGGGAAGTTGTTAATGAACGCATTGTTTTCATATATCTTATTCAGATTCCACTATAACTTTGTATACGGGCTTGTTCATATTTCACGCCTGCGGTTTTTCATGTGTGTGTCGGGAAGCATTATCAAATTGTGCAAAACTTTGGGGTATTTTATTCTGACTGCAACAGCCTCTTGCGAAATTTTCAATCGATTTTGTTCATTTTCCGCATTGTTTTCGCTGGTAATGTACCCTTTTGGCTACGTTTTCTGTTCTAATAATATTGTGCAAAAGCCTATACATTCATTTATAGGAGGTCCCGTTAAAGCCTTGAGCTCTGGTACCTCCATCTGTATGGCTTATGTAATACCTGTATTTTAGGAATAAACACTCTTGTCCAAAAAAAAAAAAAGTATATCGGCGCTTCCCACGGCAGGTTTGCATTGTTTTGGTATTCACTTTTTTGCTATCCTCAAAAACGTTCCCTGTTGACAAACGTTACCCACTGTGATTTCTCCGTTGACTACGCACGCGTTGAAATTATATTTGCTTGTGAATTTCTGTACCATTCATTGAGCACCGGTGTATGCTAGTGTAGTCGGTGCCTCTGAAATTTTATACTTCAGTATATTAATTTCTTCAACAGCCCACTATTAACTACCGTTCATATACCGGCTATTCTCGAGAGCTTGGGTTGAACTGTTGATCTATTATATATCTAATCATAATTAGTAAAAGCCTTATTATTATATTGTTAATAATATCAATATCGTCAACATGTCCAGTTGTAGTGGATCACAAAATTAACCTCCATCAATTTCTTGCAGGCAACAGGGAGCGGGAATTTGTTTTCAGCTTGCCTTTTTATTGCAAATTAAGCCTCAGGCTAGTAGCAAAAGTAAAAAGAATTGAAACGGTGACGCTAAAAAAGCTTCCAACTCGGAACACCGGCAATGAACCTTTTATTGCGGAGGAAATTTACGAAAACTGCCGAATTATGACTTCTAGAGAGGGAAGTTTTGTGGAATGGATTGTTACAGCCCCGCGATCTAAATCAGTGTGCTCATCACGAAATTTTATCTTCCTAGAGGAACCCATGATTAGGGCACAGAGGCAGATTATTACAAATTAAAAGTTTGCTGCAACCGAAAAGAAATAAGCACTGTTATTTAGTCCAGCTGAAAGACTAAATAACAAATACTGTTTCTTGAGACGCAAAATGCAACATCGGAGGAATATGAACGATGAATGAAAGAGCCGGCTCTGTTTTGCGCGGCTTCTAATGAATCAATGAGATATTTTCTCTGCCGAATCCAAATGACAAATGTATACTCAATTTTTGTAGTGATCAGTCACTTCTAAGCAAGTATCTTTACATTTTCAGAGGCGTCGCGAAGACGACGATTAAGAAAGCCTAATTTTTTATTCGGAGATCAGATTAGACTTGTTGCGTGCTCACGACGTGATAGATCTTTGCTGACAGTAACACCTGGGTAAGCATGGGGCGGGACAAGTTGCACAGGAAAATCAGAAGTTGTATATGCAAATGAGTGCGGGTTGCTACGGCGGTGAAAATACATCAAATTACATTTAGTGGGATTAAGGGTCATCAACAAGCGACTGAACCATGCATGAATCCGGTTAACGTTGGCTTGGAGGAATCCTTGATCAGAGTCTTCAGTAACTGTGGCATAAAAAACGCAATCATCGGCAAACGGAAAGACAAAACATACGTTTTGCGAAAAATCAGAAATAAGAGGGGATCAACGACAGTTCCTTGCGGAACACTCAATTTTACAGGCAGACGACTATAGGAGTAATTCTCAACAATCTTTGAATCATGCGTGAAAAATTCCATCTTTCCACAGAGTACAAGCTGCCGGTAGAATGTTAAAGCAGGCCACAAACCACACTGTGATCGTACACCTCTCGCTTATCCACTGGCCAGATCCATTAACCGCTTATAGCCAAGGAACCCCGCCACTGAACCAGGAAGAACCACTCCCAGCTCCAAAATTTCTCTCTTATCTCTCCCCTTACCTCTCCCCCTTCCACAACTGCCTCGCCATTCCTGCTTATACCTTTAATCTTTCCTCTTATCCATCATGAAAAGCTGAGATATATTCCTCATTACAGGCTTGAACCTTTAAAGTCACTAAATTATTCAACAGACCCGCGCGGCATCAGTCAGCAAGGGAGCTCTCGCCTTTCATTTTCCGGCTCGTTTCGACCCTCACTACATAACCGAAACGACGAGATTACTTTCTGATGACCACGGAGAAGTTAAGCTTAAACGCTGGTTTTTGTCCGAGCTTGTATTGCGGTTTTTCATTATTTTTCAAGTTGTACGTCTGCTAGGTAGGTGGCAGGGTTCGAAAAATTTTGTTACCGCTCAGCCGGCTAACTTTGCTTCACTTCATTCTCAGCTTCTTGCGAGAGTAGTAATCACTTACGGTAGTGTAAAAATTTAAACCTGTTTTGTCTTTCGATGATTTGGAAGCCTATCTACTTTTTCGGTCGCAAAGAATAGGAGTCTCTTGTCTGGTTTGTGTGATTTCAATTATATAGGCTACACAGCAGAATGGTGATTTGGCACCAGCACCAGGCGTCACATGCAATCTTGTTAGAAAGCTGGTAAGTGCCGCTAAGTTTAAATACGTAAGGCTAAATAAACAAACTTCACTCTTGACTCCCTTCGTAACTTCTTCTAACGAATTTACAATGTTTATTTGCATGCTCCCCAAGTCGCATAATTTTATCGCACGTAGTATGTCAAAATTTTCATTTTTAGTCGAATTGAAGAACTTACCAGTGAAGGAAATGCGTGCAGGAAGTTTTGCAAGTGATAATGCAGCAACAACAACGTATTAGACGGACGCTTACTAATTTCCTTGGCGTGTTCCCGTAGCACCTTCATTCACGACACTATGCATTACAACGTTCGCCTTACAGATCTTGCTCCACTCCTCCTAGCAACGGAGCCGTAGCAATGCAAGTAATCAGGATGCGAATATATAGAATCTAAAGATCTGCCGTCTGTTTCTTGCCGCTGGTAAGCTTTCAGTATTAAAACTAGCTGGTTTTAGGCCACCGCTGTGCATCCCGAAACCCAAGGCCACTTCAACCGTGCGTCACCAGTCGACTTTGCAAGGAATGAATAAAATTGGTTTCTGAGGAAACGAAATGGCGCAGGAAATTGAAAAGAAATGGGTACTCCTACTCGGTAGACGAGCACCTTACCACTGACGTTAACCTTTTGCGTGTATAACAAGTTGGGCCTGCTTCCTCTGAATACATACATGTACGCATACATGAAAGTGACGCCTCACTGCGAACGCAGGATGCACGGTTTATGGTTTCTGTAGGTTTAACGTACCAAAGTGACTCGGGCTATGAGGGCCGCCGTAGTGAAGGACTTCGGAAATTTCGACCGCCTGAGGTTCTATAACGTGCACTGACATCTCACAGTACAATGGGCCTTCAGAATTTCGCCTCCATCGAAACGCGACCGCCGCGGCCAGGAACGAACGCGCGTCTTACGGGTCAGCAACCAAGCGCTTGAAGCACCGTTTATCTATCGTTACAGGCCACTGCCGCTCTGGCAACGTTTGTCACTTATTTGCTAACTTACCGCGGTTAGCCCACTCGTTTGTGTATAACTGCGTGATTGGGGGTCTATTGCACTGCAGTCCAACGCTCCCGCTAGGACTGTGTTTTGAGCATAGCAAACTGCAACTCCGTACGCACCCAAGCAGATATACCGCGATGAGCGAATTACTGCCCTTCTGCGGGTTGCTTACAGTCCCCCTTCCCGCACTTTCCTCGCGAAACCAATCAATTCCGCGCGCACGCTACAGCAGAGGCCCAGGCAGCTGGTGGCGAGCAGGGCGCCTGCAGTCGCAGCCCATCGACAGCGGCCGACAACGCGCTGTTTCTGTCCTCCCCCGACTGATTCAATCCGGAGGAGGCAGCAATATGCGCCCACGCTGCAACAGCCAACACGACCGCTCGGTCCGTAGTCCCCGAGGGGAGGGACCCGGCGGAGGCGGCGCGGTTCGCCAACAGAGCAGCGCGCGCCGAGTCAATGTTTGCTCTCGGCATACAAAGAGAACCGGGGACGAACCGAGTGTGGTGCTCGCACCGGGCTCACCCGACATGTACGTGGATCCTTTAAGACGCGGCTGCTGCGTCTCGAAAGGAAGCCGCCCGATTCCCCTAAGAGACTCGAGAACGTGCGCAATCCCATTCTGCGTATATCCACGCATGCACTTAATTCAGCTTGAGCGCGTGCAGTTGCCTGTGCGGAGCGCGTTGGCATTTTACATACAGATACCTGCTAGTGGTTTACCTAGGGGGTTCTGCGTTGTCTGTGGTGTAAAGTTGTTTTTTTTTAAGGAAAACAAATGACGCAGTAACTGTCTCATCTCGATGGACACCCGAACCGCGCCCTAAGGGAAGGGCTGAAGGCGAAAGTGAAAGAAAGAAAGAAGGAAAGAAAGAAGAAAGAAAGAAAGAGAGAAAGGAAGAAAGAAAGAAAGGAAGGAAGAAAGAAGGAAAGAAAGAAGGAAAGAAGGAAAGAAGGAAAGAAAGAAGGAAAGAAAGAAGGAAAGAAGGGAAGAAGGAAAGAAGGAAAGGAAGAAAGAAAGAAAGAAAGAAGGAAGGAAAGAAGGAAAGAAGGAAAGAAAGAAGGAAAGAAGGAAAGAAAGAAGGAAAGAAAGAAGGAAATAAAGAAGGAAAGAAGGAAAGAAAGAAGGAAAGGAAGGAAGAAAGAAATAAAGAAGGAAAGAAAGAAAGAAAGAAAGAAAGGAAGGAAGGAAGGAAGGAAGGAAGGAAGGAAGGAAGGAAGGAAGGAAGGAAGGAAGAAAGAAAGGAAGAAAGGAAGAAAGAAAGGAAGAAAGAAAGGAAGAAAGAAAGAAAGGAAGAAAGAAAGAAAGAGAGAAAGGAAGAAAGAAAGAGAGAAAGAAAGAAAGAAAGAAAGAAAGAGAGAAAGAAAGAAAGAAAGAAAGAAAGAAAGAAAGAAAGAAAGAAAGAAAGAAAGAAAGAAAGAAAGAAAGAAAGAAAGAAAGAAAGAAAGAAAGAAAGAAAGAAAGAAAGAAAGAAAGAAAGAAAGAGAGAAAGAGGCGCCGTTTTGGATGTCTCCGGAATAATTTCGACCACCTTTAACGTGCACTGACAACGCACAGCATACGGGCGCCTTTTTACGTTTCGCCTCCATAGAAACGAGTTCGAATCCGGGTACTCCGGCCAGTATACGAGTGCCTTAACCACTGAGCCACCGCGGCTGACTCTATGGTCTCGCTTTTTGAATTCTACTGTCCCATCATCGCACGCACACTTTCATCAGCACCGATACAGTGTCCCTGAAATATACCATGCTTAGACCGCACACCAATCGGAGTGCCTCTGACGACATCGCGGACAAGCGGCAACAGGCTCTTGAACAAAATTGTTGGCACCGGCACCTGCTAGTACTCATGCAGAAAAACCAACAAACAAGTGTTAGCATCGTATTTTTGTGCCGTGGGAACTATCGCGCTGTGCTTTGCGAATCACTGTTTACTCGCTAGCAATGACAAATTATTAAGTCCTTATTATTTTAGTTATTACTCCAGACGTAATCTCTACCATCGAACAGGCACTGTAAGCATGGCAATGCTTTTCCACCTGGAAAACACTACTGCAGGTGTTGAATTTTCATTAGGCTCCCTCGACAAATAAGCAGAGACTGAGCCGATCACGATGATATTTTCATAGGCGAGCATGACACCGCGGGAGTTTTCAGGTCCGACTTAAAGGTGCAGTGAAGAGGAATCCTAACTCGTCTTTTTGCCGCGAGAACTGAATCTACACTTTCCGAGCATTCTTAGAAACATCGATTTATTGCCCTGTGTGGCCGATTTCTCTAATTAAATTGGATTATCATCCGGCTTCCGCATTTTTTTTTAATTCTCCCCGTACTGTGGGCGGAGTCGACCAACGCGTGGAATGCCTTTGGCTGAGTCCTGTGTCAGCTTGCCGCTCTGCCATCGGCGCAGTAATACGTAGTAATCCGTAGAAGCAAATAGTCCGCGCGTATCTTTATTTCTGCCGGCTTATTTTGCGGCTATATTATCTGCGAATGAAACTATTTATTCACGGAAACCTAAAAAACAAAATAGAGCGAAATCAAAGCCTCCACAGAGCTGGCTGCAAGGCACTCCACGCGCTGGTCGACTCCGCCTACCCTACGGGGAGAATTAAAAAAATAAAGGCGGGAGCCGGACGTTAATTCAATTTAATTAGGAAAATCTGCCACACAGGGCAATAAATCGAGGTTTCTAAGAATGCTCGGAACGTGCAGATTGAGTTCCCGCGGAAAAAGACGAGTTCAGATTTCTCTTCAGTGCACCTTTAATACCATGGCGATATTATTCTCCTCGAGCGAAAGTTCTCGCAGGTTGCCTGCCGTTACAGAAAATCAAAGCTGTCGTTCTCAGTTCCCTCTTGGTTTAAGTTTGTTAGAATCAAACTAATCGGTGGTTGAAGCGCTAACCGCGAAGCAAATAATGAAGCACGGGACTAAAAATTTTGTCAAAAGGCAACAGAGAATTCGCTTCGCACATGTCCGTCGTTTCGAAGCCAACACCCTACTCTGAGGACAAAGGTTCCTTCAGTTGTTTGTCACTCACTGAGATTGAGAAGGAAGAGAGAGATTAGTTCATGAGCTGTCTCTCTGACAGCGAACGCCTCGCTTCATGCGAGATATCAATGAAAACTTCAACGCATTGCGAATAGTTTTTTGCCATCAGTTTAAAGCTTCGCATGCTTTAAAGTGCTTGCGCCAGTATTCGAGGCTGTTTGGCATTTTCTAGGCTATCATCTGGCTTGTTATCATCTCTGCAATGCAGGTTGAACTGGAATTATTCCTTTATATTAATTCTCCTTGTTAAGTATCCTTGCAACGTCATCTCCCATATATCCGTCATTTCATGGGGCGTTATAGACGTCTATTAATGTTCCAGCTTTTGTTTTGTTTTTGTTTTTTGCCAAAAAATAAACTTTTGCCGGGAAGAGGTCAACAAACAACGGCACTGTGAAAACATGGGTCAATTAATCCATACTAATTTACAGGCGTTTCTTTTCGCTCAATGGTTTGCCCGAAAACTGCTAGAACACGATATCGTATTTTCTACTTCTATCCGTTCATGTTTACTAAGGTCCGAGATGGCGACGGAAACTTCTATCAGTTCATCGAAACAATGCATGAAGACCTTTCACCACGACGAAAATTTTCTTTTAATTTAACAAATGGCATCCAGTAACAGCAAGAAAAATTATAAACGGGCAAACATTAAAGAAGACGCTGCTCTCCTCTGCGTGCTTCCCAACTGCACTACCATCACCTCTCCCACGTCCATTTCATGCTATAAAACAACCATTGAGGCTGTGCGCCACAAAATTATAAATTGATAGAAAAAAAAGATGGCACCAAAAAATGCATAGGTGCACTGATGTGGTCCTTTCATTCGTGTGAGTCTGTTCGTTTTGGCGTCTCTTATTCCGAGGTTAATCATCGGGAAAAGAAAATACAGCCGTAAATGATACTAGCACCGATGTTACAGCTGTTTTGATCAAAGTTCTTATGCACTGCCCTTCACAGCATATGGTAGTCAACGAAAACGTGTTCGACGTAGTTATTATAACTTGGTTTCGTTTATTTTAAGTCGCTTTGAAGAAGTTGCCTCTAAAATAAAATATACTGCCCTGAAACGGGCAGTAATAAAACCGGTCTGAGTATCTTCCGTAAGCCCGCAACCTTTTTTTTTGTCGGTTTTTATACGACGGATTCGAAGATACGCCAAACAAAGTTATGGCTACCGCGATACGTGGTAGCCATAACCTTGTAGGTCGTTATTCGCTGAATAACGACCTCCTGAAATATCCTGGCAGATTGACGTTCTAGACAAATGTACACTCTGCTAACCATGCGGACCAACTAGAAGAAATCAATATCGCTATCGCGCATAATAAAATGAAGAAAGGCAGCGGAATGTCTAAATGCACAAAGTCCTACTAGCGCTTTTCCAACGCAATACAGGAGACCGATATCAATATGCCGCAATAAACAGTTCCATCAATACGCGGACCGCGAATATAACTACAGATACAAATGCCTCCGTAAATAACAGGATGCCACCACATCCCAAAAACGTTTAGCGTTTATTGCGCTTACCTTTTTTTCTTACTTTATGTATCCAAAATTTATGCTTTGATGGTTTTATTTATACGTCGCCTTAGAATAATAATAAGCCAAGGGGCAGGCAGGCGAAAGGAAGAGAATTGAACCGTTCTCCGGGCAAAGGCGAAATGAAGAATCTCTAAACGAACGGAAGAAAGGAATTGAATTCTCCACTTCTCGCTAGCCTCTCATATTGCCGGCGCGAGCCATCTGCTGTCTCCGTACGCGGATAGATACGAGATATTGCGCTCGGTCAGAGTGCTCCCGCACTTTTTTTGTTTATTTCTTAAGCCAGCGGCTGGAAAAAGCCTTAAAATGGCCGCCCGGCCTGAGAGCTAAAAGGGACAACAAGGTTTTGAGGAGACCATGTTATAAAACGCAAACAAAAATATCGCAACGGAAAAAATGTGGAGGAAGAAATTATAAGCGACAGCAACAGTAGAAGAAAAAGTCAAAAGAAAAAAAGTGACAGCCGGTGTCTTTCCAGCGTCGTGCGCACTATTGCCCAACGAAGAAGCTTTGCTCTCTTCCGTATTGGCGTGCCCTTATGCTAGACGCGAGCGGAGAGACCCCGGCAAGTAAAAGGCAGTAGGGGAAGACATCATGTTGTAGGTAGGGGCGCAACCGACACACCAACACACCAAAAGCAGAGAGGCAAAAAAATAAAAACAAACGGGGACAGGATCGACTCGCCGCGGAAAGTATATAGAATGATTGCCGGGATTGGATTAACGAACTGCGCATCGGGGTGTACAGGGCAAAAAGAGCACCGCTGCAGAAAGTGAGAGAAGGAAGAGGATGGAGAGGCAGCACTGGGCAGGAGGCGAGGCCTAACAACTTCGCCGCTGCAATCGACTGGTGTATAGGGCGTATTTACGAGGCGCTCGCGCATTCGTCATTGCCGAGCTATATTTAGCTGGCCTAAGCTATCCAGCGCTTTTTGATTTTCTTTGGGTGCCTGCTGCAGAAACAGATATATGACGCGGCCCGTTCGGGTTGCTTCCGCTCTCCATATGTCCGGCGGCATCGACTGCGCTAAAACATGAAAAGCGTAGACAGTCTTTTTGGAAATTGCAGTTAAGTAAACGCGCCTCCATATGAAAAAAAAATGTTTAAAAGAAGCTGAACTGCAGGAGCTTCTTTTCTCATCCGTAACTTAATTACTGTCCAGGGACTGAAAATGGCTCCGACCGTGTAGTGAAGCAAAGAGCTACATTAGAGGAGCAGTCTAACCGATCATGCTGTTCGTGCTTTCAGCGTAAATTAGTTCTTCAGCGCAGCTTTCAAAGCATCGATGCGTCGAAAGAGTGACCGTTCGCCCGTGGCAGTACCTTTGCTACTGGGTTCCCTAGCTTAGAATCGAGCTAAAAATTTTCTTTTTCCAGACCTATGATGATTACATTAAAACACATTCGCCATTACTTCTGTTTCAAAACTCAAAGAAAAAGGGCGACAGTACTGTAATAACGTGTTCTTTTCTTTCGCTGTGTTGGTTATTACGAGTTTACGTCGTTTGAAGTGGTTTTTGTGCGCAAACATTCTGCTGTTATAACGGTGCACAGTGCAGGAAGCTGGATTGAGCACCGATGCTGTGCCACTAACCAAATCGTAAAAAGTTAAGTTCATGCAGGAAGTTGACTGCATGCAGTGTCTTAATAATGACACCTAGTGTGCGGGCACCTCCTACCACAACGTCGTTCATTCGAAGCATAGAGTCCGAGTCAATCTTTAGGGACCTTCTGTTACCGGTTTTTTGATAGTGACAGTGTACTCAGTCTTCCGCCTCGAAATCTGCGCCATGTGACGTACAGGCCATGTGAGGTTGAAGCCACTGATGGGGTTCTGTAGCTTTTTTTCTTGCTTTCTACGTGCTCCTATCGCTAAGCAACGACAAAGCGATATTTTGTACTTTTCTGAAGGATCCGAGATTGCACAGGGTTCAGGAGACATGCCAAGCAGTTTGTGTAGCCACAGAACCGTTCAAGTGGATGATTTTTTGAGGATTTTCCATGGCAAAATAAGCTGGTGACTGTTGTGCATAGCTTTATTTTGATTTAGGCTCCTTTTGGCTGCCTCCTCAACACGAATTCTTGATGGGACCCCAGCTGAGGTGGCCGAATTTATTCGAAGGTGAAATCAACCGTTTTCTTCACGTCGCATGGTTCTTAGGGCGTATGAAATGTGCAATCAAAACTGAAAGTAAGGTTTGCTTTGAGGAATGGTTCCTCCGCGACTTCTGATTGTTGTTACCGTTCCCCTCGTACGCCTGTAATATGCCCCTTGAAAATTTACGCGCTATTGACCATCCTTACAAACACTGCGTACAAGAACTGCCCGAATGCCCGTCTCCCGCAGCAGGGAGGGGGAAACTATCAACTTTCTTATCATCCTCAACCGCCGGTCTCCTTCCGCCGTAGGACAAAGGACACTGAACTGCAGTAACCCTATCCCGCAGAAGCTGCGGCCACCCTATCTGTGCACGCCCTGGTACCCACCTAACATGCAATTTATGTGCCAGTGCCCCCTCAAGGCCTCGATACAGTCCAACACCTTACATCACCGTCCCTAAAACTAAGAATACCGTGCCTCTTCGAGAACTGGCTCGCCCACTATATCAACAATTGATGGCTGCTGAGCGTGTGACTACGTACCGGACAATTATTCATATAACGTGAAACTGGTCTTGCATTTGTGTACAAAGCCAAATTATAGCACGACTGTGTTGAATGCTTTATTCTTTCTTGCCCATTTTTGGAACTAATGTTTGAGATCCGCGGTGTTGTATACCTATGAAAAGAAAAAAAAACGTTATTACGCCTTACTTTCACTTTGTCTTGGATTCAATCCATTCTTATCAGCTCAGAGACCCGCGGATACAAACCCAAGATTTCCCTCCTAATCGCGCCCCATATTGTGTTTCTACTGTACAGTGTGCCTGGGGGCGGTGTCGACAGCCGTGGCGCTGTTCCTGTCCCCGGCCATCGTGGGCGCCTGCCGGCGAAAGAGCACCCGGTTGGTGGCCGTTCTGGGTGGCCTGGTGGCGGCGCTGGGCTGCCTCTTCTCGTCATTCGCCTCGCAGTTCCACCAGCTGTTCATCAGCTACGGTCTGGTGCTCGGCTGCGGCGTCGCCATGACTCGCGACACCTCCATGTTCATGGTGGGCCAGTACTTCAAGAAGCGCCGAGAGCTCGTCGAGCTCCTCCTGGCGGCCGGGACGGGACTCGGTGTCGCCGTCGTGCCCATCTTCATTGTGGAGTGCATACGGTGAGCGCTTGCTTGCGGGCAGAGAAAGTCTGCTTTACAGACATTTGACTTTACATGAAAGCAAAGTTTTCCGTGCCCTCTTTGTAAGGGATCCTGAATGCCCTACGTGCGATGAGCATTTATTTATTTGAGATGCTGTCAATCCCATTACAAATGTAATGGTATACATTGAAAACACTGTTAGTTGCAAATAATTACATGAGTATGGGAAAAAAATACAGATAACAGAAAATAAAACACATAAAGAAAGAGCATTTTTCACAGAAAAGGGTGCAATTTTATACATTGTAAGCAATGTGTTCATACAGAAGCTATTATATGCAGTGATACGAGTGGTCTGTTGTACCTGTCTGATTATGATTCAATTATCGCGCAACTGTTCTTCTACCAGAGTTACGAATTTCTGCAAAGATGTATTAGTAGTGATAGAGCGGTTCAAACTATTCCATTCTTTTATGGCAAGCGGGAAAAATGAATATCTGAAACAGTCGGTTCGGAATGCGGACTCTCTAAGGGTTAATGGGTGCTTATGCCGGGATGGTCTGGATTCATCTACATATATATATATATATATATAACGAAGTATCTATATTTAATGTGTTATGTACTAATTGGAACAATAATTTGCGGGAACACAAAATAATTTGAAGGAATAATGAAGGAACACAAAAGACACCGATGTGTAATTATGCATTGACGACTAAAAGCTGTTACGTACAGCTTTTTTCAAATTGGTGGCGTCTGAACATCATACCAAAGCAGATGTAACCAGTTTAGTGATAAGGTAACGCTTTGAGGAAAGTTCTTCAGTCACCCACGAGTCACTGTTTGAGTCTCACTAAAACTATATCTATTGAGATTTTTTTAAAGCACCGTCATCACGTGGGAACCATCGTCATTGTTTATTTCTCCTTGTGCTCAGAGACGATTGGACTCCACGTATGGTTTGAAACTGCAACATTTTGCTTCAGTTGAAATGCATATTTCAATTCTCCACTTATGAGCAACTATAGATGTTCGCAGAGTAAGAAAACTACATCTCGCCACTACAAACATACATTTCCTGCCGTTCGTCATCCAGTGCTGACAGAGCCATTCGAAGAATAGGAGTCGGGAAGTTTTGTCACGTAGATTGCGTCATAAAGCACTAAACAATTTTGAATTGATGTTTTTCTGTCATTTTGTTTAGGTTTCTGTTTCAGCTCCCAAACGATATCTGGTACATAAAGACGAGTGCAGGTCACCTGAGCCGTGCAAAAAGTGCTGTCACTGCATTCTTCGTTTTAGTTCACACCAACTCTTACGCAGGCCTGATCTGCAGCTGAAATAACAAAAAAATGAACGAGCAGCGATAATATTGCCTTTTTTACATACCTCACGTTATCTAAACTCGTCGTTTATGTTACAGTCATGGTTGGTCAGTTGATACTGAAACAACCTAAGAAAAAGCAAATTATAGATTATTCACTTGGCGTAACCGAATTCCGTGTCCGGATTCGTGCATAGTATTCCCTTGCGTAACATTCAAGAGAAAAATGAATACTCATCCAAAAAGCTTGTGTCTGTAGTTTTTTACGGCATAATACTAGCGCTCCTTGCAAGTAGCCCGAGCAGTAATCATTTATGTTGGCTGTAGTAACTGTCTTAGGCACAAAAAGTTTTTATCCAGAGAGGCACCAATCAAAGTTGCTTCAGAAGCCTTGAAAACTTTTGCTTTTCATCAGGTATCTTAACCGAAGTGGTGCCAAAAAAGATACTCTCATAGTCAGCGACCTGCGATTTGTTAGGTAGCATATTCATATTGTTAAAGAAGAAAAATATGTTTACCAAACGTTAGAATACTCGCTACTTACCTAGTCTGGTTCAACGCAATAAATCTTGAAGTTTGCTCTGATGGTAGTTATAGTGTGCCTGTTTTGACGGTTTCAGAGGGCGCTTGTTCACCTGTAGCTGATTTATGTTTACAGTCCCTCTCTTTCGGGTGTGTCTTCTGACTGCTCAATGCCTGTACTCAAAGCGAAAGCCAGGTACTCTTGTATGCGCAAGCTAAGTCATTTTGGTTTACAGCTTAAATGGTGTTAAGTCATGCTTGTTTTGGTAGACACGAATGTGAAGCCATTCTCTTTCCTCGTGAAGTTCTTTCTTGTTCTGCAGCGGAAGTGCACAATGTAGCCAGTACAGAAGAGCACGAGGCCAATTTAAAAAGAGAGCAAAGGTAATGTATAGCGCCATTTCAGGGCAGTGCTGAGATCCTCTCTGAGCCTGTCTGGCCTATGCCCTTAAGCCACTGGCGTCGTCTAGACAGTGGCAAGTTTGTGTACTTTGCACCAGCCTCGCTTCGCGTAATCTGATAGAGCCGGTCCATTAGTAGCTTCACCTGGCACAGCTTTTCTAATGCAGAAAACGGATCATAGTTCATGCCACGTGCAGCCATTAAACAGGGCAGTAATCACTGCCTTCAGATCTTTCATGCATGTCAAAGTAAATTATGTGTCTGCTACAGGTCCCGCCATGAATTAGATAATTCCCTTCGGCACCCAATGCTGGGTGCGTTGATGCGCGATGGGCGAAAAGCAAACAGAGGAGCAGGCTAATATTAGTCCGACACCATAAAATGCTACTTCCAAAAAGGAACTCCATGGCACTGCTTCGGCGACCCCCTACAGAACGCAAATCACGTTCAGGGGGCGGTGGTCCACAAATTACGTGTTCACGCTCGCATTATCCCGTGAAACATTGCGTTCCGACGAATGACAGCGATAAGATCTCACGTTGAGTTGTGAAGCCATTAAGGGTCGGCGATGAAAACAAGCGAGCGGCTAAGCCCCAGGATGCCGCGCACGACAGGGGTTCCATGGGCGCCTCAGGGTCCCAAGCATAATTCCACGTGTGCCTATAGTTGTCAACATAATGGACCTAATTACGACTAAATGTCATTCATATGCGCACGCAAGCTCTGGCTGTGCAGTCCGCCGCACCCAGCTCATCTGGGTTGCATGCTGAGTGTGCGTATTCGGGTTCATGTATGTGTGAATTTTTAAAGCACATGCGTATGGACTAGTTCACGGGTGAACAGCCTGTAACGTCAGGCAACTACAACGCTAGCGTATTTTGTACGTTATAGTTCGGACAAACCGTATCGATTTGTTTTAATCATCAAAAGACACACTGTCCAAAATACAGCGTATACTAGAATCTTCAGTTATTGACCATATGAAAATATTAGTTGTTGCATGGTAAGCAGCCAAAGATTTTCTGCTATGCTACAACCTGACCATGCGGTATTCCGCCAAACCCTAGAGAACATAAGCGTATTCGTTCCATGGCTTGCCACCTTAAAAGTTTCTTGGCCAGCAAACAAGTCTGCTCTTGCAGATTGCGCGCTTAAGACGTACAAGGTACTCCGCGCCACCTTTGAGAATATATTCAATGCTGCATGCAGACTGTCTGCATATTGTTGCTTGTTAACATAAATCATGGACTTGTCTGCTTCTGCTAGGAAGCCACAAACAGCTCCATGTTTTTCTGTGTTGTACCGAAATGAGTGTTTATTTTTAAGAAGAGAAGGGTTTGCTTTGGTTTATGGGGTTTAACGTCCCAATGCGACTGAGGCTATGAGAGACGCCGTAGTGGAGGGCTCCGGAAATTTCGACCACCTGGGGATCTTTAAGAAGAGAAGGAAAAGAGAAATTAAACGTGAACGCACGCACTGTAATGCGCGACAACCCTCTTTTCAATGATGCGTGCTTCTTAGCTTGCTGAAGACGGGAGATATTTTGCTGATAATTTGGCCATTTTTACGAAACCATCGCCACGCCGCGGCGGAGGGCAGATTAGTTCAATGATTGGCGCGCTGAGCCGTGTTATTTCGCCGGTGCATGCAGATGTTGCAGTCATAGTTTTCCTGTAAAAGAATGTTTAGGAGCCCGGTAATGCCACTTAATGTGCGTTTAATATCATTGTGCGAGCTTTCTGGGTCAAGCAGAATAGAGAGAACATGGGAACAGAAAACTTCCACTCTGTAGTGGAACGCTTTGCTGGACCATGACAATAGAGTTCTTGTCAGATACCCAGGCTATATTTCCGAAAAGCTGATTTGCCTGGGCTGGAAGGCTCCATGTCAGTGCGAGGCGCTGTCGGTTATAAAACATCGCTGAGCCCACATGACCAATGGGCACATTACAAAACTAACAGTTCTGTGCGTAACTGTTCTTGTAATATTACGGCATTCGTATCTTGTGGCATGGTGCTGTGCAATGCATGGAGAAAACAGGAAGAAATAGAACTCTTTCTCTTGCATTCCATTTCGTGCTGCATTTTAACACTTCGATTACCCCATATGCCCTCGCTGTCGCTTCAGTCAGTCAGACAGACGAACGGGCGGAATGAATCTCTTACAATCTTGTGAAAGCAGCTGCATCATGGCTGCATTACATTCATTACATGCCTTCTATCCTCTACCTATGCACAAACTGAGAGTAAAGAGGAGGGCCGAAAAAGATGACCTCATTTTTTTAGCATTCCATCTTTACATGCGATTGCAAATAGGTATTCATGTTTATACTGGCATTTTGCTATTAAAATATATGAACACGAAAAAATGCTAAATGACGTAGCTTATTCAGTTCAATCTCTAGCGGAAGTGACTGGCAAACCTTTCTATCTTCTTTCTTTCAAAGCAAAACAAAAACTTGGAAACCGGTGGGCATTGTTTGTTTGTTTTTTTTGCCTGGACGGAAACATGGCACTCCTAGTTATGCAATCGTCATGTTGTTCAAGAGTCTTCATAAACGAGTTCCTTAATTATAAATTCTCCCAAAGCCCGCAAAAACCGTTTTCACCTTTCACGCCGGCAGTTTAAACACAACATACAGCGGTTCCTTTTCTGTCTCTTTTTATTCTTTTACGCCCTCGATAGAAGAAAGACTTGTTGACTCACACGAGGTTACCAATATCGAGAAACAAGCGCGAATTTTTAGTGATTTTTTTAATAACCGCAATTCTACTTAAGCTGACCCCGGAATCAGTTCTACGTAACGCCGTCATATTGGGTAAATTGCGGAGTCTGCTCACAGTCGCGAAATTCGCCAACACATATCCTTTTCGTTTCTCCTGCTCTATTAGCAACAACATCGAAATGAGCAGCCGTGACAGATGTAAGATATTGTTATTATTGAGTATATCTACTTTTCCACGACATATCTCTTTTTGGAGCCAGCTTACCTGTCTTCACACATTAACCATCAATACAAAGCCGCTGTGTCACTTTGCGAGAAGAAATCGACATCCGAATCCCGTCTCCTAAAGGCAATTAGAAGTTATGAGTGCCTTCGTTTTCCGTAAGCAATAGCTCGGCTAATAAGGAACGTTAATTTTTATTGAAAGCGGTAACGTTTACTAGTGTGACGCCTAGACAAAAATTTTCTGTAAACGCCAAAGGCTTTCTTGCGTCACGCCTCCAAGTGGCGGAGCACTCGCCTCTCGCTTCCCAGCTGGGTGATCAACGACTGAGCGGAGAGCCCGAAAAAAGAAACGTAATCACGCCTAAGAGGCGGCGGCTACTGCCGTTACGCACGCGCGATTCATCATGGGCGTTCCGCCGCCCTTGCCCAACAGCCGTACACCGGCACGGGCCGAGTCCGGGGTCAATTTGATAAGATCTCCTCCTCCTCAGAAGTGTGGATGTCCGGTGGAGATGAACGCCCCTTGCGAGGAGTGCTGAGTGCGTAGGATGGGTGCTTTGATCAGATTGGCATCTGCGAGCCATTCGCTCGCGCGTTTTCTTGGTGCTGTTCCTTTTTTTTTCTCTCTTTCTATCTCATTTAGCCACTTCTCGCTCCTTAAGTTAATTGTCACGAACGACAAATCACTGCATCCATCGCCTCGGGACGTGGGCTGGGCCTCGATGTCCATTCCAGGTGATCCCGAGGAGGAAATGGAGGGGAGCGCATGATAAATGTTTTCAACTGAAACTGGACGGAACGAAATTCTCGCCTCCTAATCAACCGTCTTGACTATCCTGAAGTATGCGTGCAAAAAAAAAAAAAAAAGAACAGGCCGCGCGTGACCACTAGGTGCGACGTCCATACTTTGTAATAAGATGAAAGAAAGATAGCGTAGTTGCTGGATACTTCGGTTAAGGACATGTTTGATGCAGCACATTGCACGTCTGGATTTTTTTTTAAACTGTAAAGGCAACTTCTCGTATCTTTTACAGTTAGTTTTGAAATAACTATTCGGTCATGTCTGCGGGGTTCTTATCATTCAGCATGTTTGGTCGTGATCGCTTTTCTGTCTTAAAGTAGGAATTTGCTAATGGGAGTAACTGGCCTCTGTTTTTAAATCATCCTAACAGGTTTTAAACAAATGAATGCGATTAATGGGGTACTGAGTACAACGCCAGTTAATCTCTGTTCTTCCGAAAAAATGATTCTATGGCTCCTTGATGATGTGTTGATATTTTTTCTGGGGCAAAAGGCGGATTTACCAAACTTGTGATGTCTACACCTGAAACGCCTCCTCGGTCAGCGTTTCGAAGCGAAAGGCGTTTTAACCAAGCCCCTGCATTGTCGCAAAATGAAAAAGTCGAGCCCTGCAGTTTACAAAATCGGTCGGTAATGGCGACACTTTGACTTCATTACTTGGCCTTTCTACATTATATAAGCTTCGTTTTCTCTAAAAGTAGTATTTTGTTGTTATAATATGGTAACCTAAGGTTTACAGGTGTCCTCATTGTCAGTTTGATGCGTAGGACGGCCTGCTGCCACAATCTCTTCAAGACAGGACGGACCACAGCGCTACACATCAATTAATGCGTCAGCCGTAAGCCTCTTCAGAAAAGAACACTCCGCGTCACCACACGTTCCTATTAATGAAAAAAAAAATTGGTGTGGTTTAGCTCTGGTTAAACCTGGTTGGTTGCGAAAGCAATAGAAGCAGTAGAGCAACTATATTCAGATATAGACTCTTCTTCGGTGACTTCCCTCGCGAGACTCCTCGAGGAGCGCGGCACGACCGGCTCCTCCTGGCTGCGGTGGAGAGAGCAAGCTGATGTCACGCGTCGCCATAGCAACGGAGAGGCTGACGTCACACCATCTATTAGGCGCGGCGGCGGCTCCTGGAGGACCAGGGGGGGTCCACGAACCACGCGACGAGCGGTTAGACCTAGCGTAGTATTGTTTTCGCAATGATACTTGTGAATAACACATGGCGCCCGCAATATAAATCGTCACTGTAGCTAGAACCTCATTTGTTTTTAACAGAGACACCACAAGTGAACTAAGCACGTTTCCGTGATGCTGTGGCGCCTCTTCCATCGTGTTCGGAATTCTGAAGACATAGTATCTTATTGCACGAATCTGGCAATCGTAAAGTGTGGTTTTACATATTTGAATACTCCCTGTGAGAGCAGCTTGCTGTCAGCAGCACGTTCCGCGTAATTTGAACGTGACTAATCTCGAAGTGAGCTTGACTCCGTTCCTTACAGCGTGCATTGCTTACTGTGTGAAGCTATTAAAACTGCCCGTACTAGCTTCCCTTCTTGGTGCATGACGCTGTCAGAGGCTCACGGACTATTTAAATGGAGGCGTTCTGCGAAGCAACGCAAAATGAAGGCGCCAAGCATCAGAACTACTTCCGCGCAGTACGCTAATTTAGAGCTCAACTCTATCTGATGATGCCTTGATGACTTGAGTGGCTTATGCGCCGTCGTACCAAACGACCGAACCTAATAGAATAATCTTTTATTAACCGGCATGTTAATCTGGTTCCCCCAAATAGCACACCGAGTCGCCGCGGTGGCTCAGTGGTTATGATGCTCGGCTGCTGACCCGAAAGACGCGGGTTCGGTCCCGGCCGCGGCGGCTGAATTTTTTTGGAGGAGAAATTCTAGAGTCCCGTGTACTACGCGATGTCAGTGCACGTTAAAGAACCCCAGGTGGTCGAAATTTCCGGAGCCCTCCACTACGGCGTCTCTCATAGCCTCAGTCGCTTTGGGACGTTAAACCCATAAACAAAAACAAACCAAACCAAATAGCACACCTCCACGGTGGCATTCGGCAGAGCGACACATATACCATATGTACATATGCTATACCACAGGTACCATATCTATGTTTGCCAATGCTGCCATGAGCAACCAGTGTTGGCGGGTATTTCGAGCTCCTCCGTGCAAGTTTTTCCGGGCCCCTTCCTATGCAATTTATGGGAAATAAAAAATGTCATGAAATCATATATTCCTCTCTCTGGCCCTTGTGCACAAGCGTGACACAATTTGGACTCGCTCGTTTCCGCTTCCTCCCGGCAGGGTCGTGGGCTGGAGGCTGGGCCTGCAGGCACTGACGGGCACCGTGCTGGTGCTCTTTGTTCTGGGCGTGTTCTACCGGCCGGCGTCGCTGTACCACCCGCAGAGGCGCGCCATCCTGCACCTGAAGAGTATGCAGCGTCGCTCCAAGGCCAAGGACCGCGCTTCCCAGGCTTCCGATCGCCCGCCCTTCATTGACTACGCTGTGCTCCGCTCCCGCACCGTCCAGATCCTCGTCGCGGGCACAGCGCTCGCCGCTTTCGGAGCCACCACGCCTCTCGTGCTGCTGGTGAGAGCTTCCGTGCCAGTGCCTCTAAAAGAACGGCCTCAGTGTAGGCAACACGCAAGGAAGATCCTGCACTCTCTGCAGGGTAGTGAGTTCAAGTACTTAATTTGTTTCACCAATTTCACGGCCGTCTGTACTTTAATTGTACCTTAATCACGTCTGTAGAAAAAGCTTACAAACCGTCTGTCTTGGTAATTCAGACTTCTCTATAAAACTACTGTGTTAAGCGTTTTTTGCATAACCATACAATTACAATAAGTCGGTAACTTAAGCCATTTTAAAGCTGTAGCGTACAAAAGTTGACAAAGGCTCGTCCAAGTCAAAGCGTCTGACTGGTGCTCTGAGGAAATGCTTAAGCAGAAGGATGCGCGACACGCACAACGCTAAGGAAAATTACAATGAATAACAAAAATACGCACTGCTCTCATTGTTAGTCAAATAAAGGTTTTACATGCACTTTTTCTCCGCCCCTAAACGAAGACCAAGTCTAACCTTTTCAGTATGAAAAAAAAATAGCTCAATCTATTTCGTTTCAGATGAACCTAGCCGAGCAAGAGGGACTGGAGCGGTCATCCCTACTCCTTCTGCAGGCATTTCTAGGGCTCGCCTGCGCACTAGGGAGCGCTGCGTTCGGCCTCATCGTCATCAAGAACAGTGTGCAATGCCTGATCGCGCGCCAGTACTTGTGCCAAGCAGCCGCCTTCATGATAAGCGCCTCCCTGCTTGCCTTCACGGCCCTGCACCAGTACCACGGCTACCTCCTCTTCGTGTGGATATACGGCATCTTTCTGGGCGGATACCAGTATGCGCTGAAGATGTACACCCTGGAGAAAGTGCGTGCGCGGAACTTCGCGAAGGCCTGGAGCTTCGTCCAGTGGTCCCAGTCGCTGCCCGTGCTTGTCGGCGTCCCGCTGGCGGGGCTCCTCAACGACCAGTTCAACGGTCGCACAGGGTTCTACTTGGCCTCTGCGTTCTGCTTCGCCGGTGCACTCTCCCTCTTTTTCATCGACCTGCACAAGAAGCGCATACGGCGTAGCCAGCAACGGCCCGACTGCCGTCGGTGTTCGGACGTTCCGGCCGCTTCCGCAGCTGACGGCGGCGCGGGCGCATCGTCTTCCCGCCGATCCTCCTTCCAGGACTCGCTGTGCCGCGAGGCAAGGCTCCAGCAACGCAGCTTCACCTTCAGCAACTACGCAGACTTGCGCCGCCAGGAGCTGACCTGCATCTCCGAGGAGGCCATCATGGACAATTTCTTCGAAGACTTCATAGACGACTGCATCACTTCATGCAACAAGGAAGAGAAGTACCTCATGCTCAGCGAGTACGAGAACAACCTCAACAAGACCCAGGAGACTCTGGAGAGGCGCATGCGGGGTGTCCGCCGCGCTTCTATCCTTCTTCCGTACAAGTACGACCAATGTCCCAGCTGCATGCGGCTGATGCCTGTTCAAACTAACGGAGAGCCGGCGCCCAGGGCTTCGCCGCGGAGGCTTCAAAGACCCTCGGTGGACGTCATCGAAGAAGTTACGACGTCACTTTGACGCCTCTTATCATGTCGCTAACTGAGCTGGCTTAGCGCATTATTGACGTCCTGTAAAGCTTACATAACATGCATTAGTCAGCACCATACTCAAAGCAAGTAGGTGGCAAAGTACGTCATCTAAGTGGATTAACTGAATGAGCGCGCACAATTTGTTTAATATCATTGTATTTCCTGGGCGTCTAATAACACACTAGATTTTTCTTCCAGTGTCTTTTGTTCCAGTGCTGTGTCAGCTGCTGCGTTTAATTCGTGCAAGAAACTGCTTCAGGACTGTTACCAATGAAGCTTTGAACGATCTGAACGGACGTGATCGTGGACAGTGAACATGCTTCACTCACAAGTTCAGATGCGGTGTGATACACGAAACAACAATTCATCCATAGCATTAATACCGTTGTCTCTGAGACCCTGTCACCACCACTTACTGTCGCAGAATTACATTAGAGAGCGTGTTCCAACCATTCACAGCGCAAAAAGAGTACCCATGACATGAAAAGTTCCTTGGTCTTATGGCGCTGTTAGAAGGCGTTGATGTTCCACCGGTGGTTGAAGAGAGGATGTGAAAGTACAACAGGGCTTCTGTGTAAGGCAAATGTTGCCTCAGCCACGTTCTTTACAGTAGTTTAGGATAGGGTTTATATGTAAAGCCCTGAATGAAAGAAGCGAATATCCCACTTGGCATTTGAGTTGACATGCAAGCTATTACGCCACCAAATGTTTCTTAAGATTTGCTCATTCTTTATTACGCCGGCGCTCATTTTGTTCTTATGAATGCATTTGTGCCCCATACTTGCCGCAAATGCACTATCAAATGATGTACTATGAAGGGGCTATTGGCAATGAAAACTTTGTGAGGCTTTCACGCTTTCCCTACTCTTGATGTTGAAATCTTCAAATGTGGTGAATTGGAACGTGTTTGTAGCACATCTCGGGCAATGATCACAGCGCAAAAAACAGTACGAAGGACAGAGAAGAGACAGGACGAACACTGAACTGCCAAAAACTTAATGCTAAGCTGTACACAGACATATTTATGCTGCTTACACTCGCAGGTATATATGTGCTGGCGGCTAGAAATGGGAGCACGGTGCGAGCACTGCTTGTATTGTACTCACTATAGAGACGGCGCTTTTGCGAATGTGTAGATCAACATTTTACTTCATATAGCATATATTGTCACAGAAGCAGGTAGGCAGGGTTATATTTTGCCACAACGTCCAAGCGCCAGCGGAAACGGCCCGGCCGGCGAACCGACTAGAGAACGAGCTCTCGGGCGAAGAAGAACGCGTGCCAGCCTCCCGAGCGCGACTACTAGGCGGCGCCAGTAATGCGTTGCGGCAATATATAGCTGTACACCACTCATAGCAAAGTTTTTAGAAATTCAGCGTTCCTTCTAGTTCCTGCTGTGAACTTTTCCCCTTTTTTAGACTGATGTCATTTTCTTAACTGCCATGTTTGACAATTAACAATAATTCAGCATGCTTTCTGCGTCGCTGGTATGGAATTTAATAAGGATTGAGTATATTGTTATACGCGGCATTCGTAGCTTCTGGAATTTATGCGAAATATAAAGGAAAAACTACAGAAAAGTCGGAATGAATACGAATGTCCCATGATGTCGTGGACACCACGCGAAAACTATGCGTGAAGCACTCGGAAATCAAATTAATATCTTCCTGAAAGCACACAAATTTCCGTGTATTTTTCACGTCATCCGGACGCTGCATTTCATTAATTCTGTACGCGCGAGTGATGCGTAATCATTGACTATTTGATACAAAGGACTTCCTCCAGCGGCCTGTGTCATATTCATCAGAGCTTAAGACAGCGGTTCCATTTTTATTTTTAATGCCTTTGCTTAAATATTGTTCTTATGAGAGGCTTAAACTGGGCTCATAAATATGTAGAAAGAATGAAGTCAGGAACGCTGTTTCAGTTGCTTCCTTCCTACCAATGCGGTGTTGCCAAAACGATGTTAAATGGGAAGAGCAAAATGGATCGTGTTGTACAGGTGTATTGGTTTGCATTGATTTATCCTGTCAATGCTGCTTATTGAACGACGTACTGCGACAGCATTAAGTAGCATGTAGGAACAAGTACTTAATATTTAAGCTAATAAATGTTTCACTGCCAAGATATCAGTTCTCTGCAATATGAACTCCGCTCGGGAATGCAAACGAAAGAAGCATCATCAGCCATTTTAGCTAGCTATCTGCCAAGAAAGAAAATTCGGTTTTACGCCACTTTTCAGCGCCGTTGTGTAACATCATTTCTATTAAAAGAACACTTCTAACGCAGCTGAGTACTAACTTCTAGCATGTACTTTAAGCGTGCAGTAGATGACGTAAAAAGTACATTGCAAGTAGGAACGTTTGTAATCGCTTATAGCTGTACTTGCCTCAGTCGAGAAGGCTACACCTCAGCTGCGTGAAACAACTCATTAATTTCAATAGCATGCAGCCGTAATTAGGATACGTTGTTGTAAAATAGTAACGTTATTCTCATCTTTCACGTATGAGCACCGAAAGCGGAGCGCAAACAAATTCTGAGTGCCTTGCTTTTGGAACAAGTTTTAAGAAACTCAATTCAGGTCGACATTTGCATGAATGCAAACGTTGCTCATACTTTACCTTCGGGTAAGCATTCTTGGCACATTATTGTAAATTTTACAACGTGTGCGAGATTAAGATGAATCGGGGGGCGATTCCAAGTTTTGTGGCGTTGTTGGGTTCTGCCAGACAAAGCCGTTGTCCAATAAACTTGGAGCGGCGTAACTTACTGCCAAACTATACTTCTGCCAGTATTAACAAAATTACGCCAGGCGCCAGCGAAAGCCTTCGCCCCTTCATTAAGTTTGCACCTTTGTGAGAGATTCTGATCACCTTTTCCAAAATTGTTTTCACCCCTTGAACTGCGCGAGTCACATTGAAGAAGATCTCGGCTCATGTTCCCAACGTACACCTTCACGTAGTTTTTGTGCCTCCCGATAATTCCACTTCTAAAACTTCCTCCGTGATCGCAATGCGGCTTTGTATATCCGGCTCGGGGCGCCACCCTTCGCACCCGAGACGAGCGATGATATCCGTCTTTCATGCTGGAGCACACACGACGATGGAGAATCATGCTGCGCTTTCATACTGCACCGAATCTGAACGCGAGCAGTAAAGTGAAACTATGACAATGGTTACTTTTAATTTTCAGCATTAATTATTCTTACTAGTTTGAGCAGTAAGGAAAACGATGGTCCTTCTTTTATCTGAGGCGACTGTTGGGGAGATCTCTTCTATTTCCGGTGACCAAGTGTGAGCAACGCTCTGTAAAACTCCTTTTCGACAGCAAGTATTTTTCTTTTCCTTCTCTAGATTAGCTGCCTGCTACAATTGAGGAGATTTTGGGGTGTCTTTTCTCGTGTCTTCCGCTTGCTTCCCTTTCTCTGTCTTTTAAGAACACTTTTGTAAACACGTTGTTATTCTTTAGTGAAGCTAAACTTGTAAAGAAAAGAGCGTGCTTAATAAGCATACTGTCTCGTTTTAAACAAACATTTGTGCTTTCGAGACAAGAGCAGCTTGGATATCCGATGTGGACAGCAGAAGCATGTTTTATCATCTTACGTGAGCTAAACATGTCCCAACGTCGGTAAAACTGCCTCAGCAAGCTTTCAGCCACATCCGCATTGGAATTCCGGTTTTTCGTCGTCCGTGGCTATGTCTGCCTCTGTAGTAAAAGAAAGGGGGCCAAGAATATGATTTCACTGCAACATTCACAGCGTCATCGTGGTATTTGTTTGCCTTTCCAAGTAGGCAATACACAACCTTACAATATTACAGCCCTGTGCGTTTCAACCTTAAGGGCAAGTTCCGAAATAAAAGCTTAGAGCACGAAAGAGATCGCGACTACGTTTGCAGCGGGAAGATGTATATTCTTTGCCAAAAGTGACTAGGCTGCACGGTTCGCTTCTCAGTCGTATATTAACGCTATTATGCCAGCCCTCAAGCTATAAATGCCTGTATGGTGAGGAGAACCCCTGTCGTCTCTTTCAAAGAGCTTTTTAATCCTTAGAGAAGCCTTGAGGGCTCTACTATACGAATATGAAGCAAACCATGCAACCTGGTTACTTTTGGCAGACTGTACGTTAATATGCAGGTGCCAGTGGGCAAAATCAACTTTAATTTGTCATTAGTTTTGTGCCTAGCGTATTCTACATTTTAAGAAAATTGTTTCATTGTCGATTGTATTCTTCACGGGAAGTATCCGAACCATTTGGTGCATGATTCTTGGAAAAAAATGTTGTGTCTGTATCTCATCTGTGACTTGTCACTCTGTGTGCTGTTTTGCCAAGAAGACTGTATTGTCTTTTCATTTTTATTTAACTGCAAGCATTGGGAACAAAGCGTTGTCGTACTTACGGACACAAAGTGTCGTTCTGAAGGACTAAGAGAAAGGACAGGACATGTCCCGCATCGGTTCATCTGACCGTAGCGCTTTTCCTTGCGCTGACTTCCTGGACACCAAAAAGGAAAGCTGTAGTAACGACGCAATTTGCTGCCATCACGAAATTGGTTTCCTATAAGCACGTTCGCATTTTTTGTCCACTGTACAACAATGCGGGACATAAGCTTCTTCTTCATGGTCGCACATTTTTAGGGCCTGAAGGGCATTACGCGTCGTCGAATTATGGGCAGAACTGTCTCATCACTCGTCTGCGTTGTTTTACCTTCGTCAAGCGCTGGGACGCGTAGGCAATATATCCGCTTTTTTTGTACACCACTAGCACGCCTTATTTATTTAACCAAGTGTGTTAGTCAAGGTTTCAGAGACGTGATGTTTACATGACATTGTCGGTGGCGTTTTCGAATGAATAAAGTTTGTTCCTAAAAAATCCCCTGAACGCATGGTGTCTTCTCCACAAACATCTGTCGCCGAGCTGACAGAAGCCCACATGTCAGGGTGCGTTTCTAGGTCACCACCGGAATCGCAGCAGAACCTTAAAGCAGCACAATAACTGGCCCGCTTACTTGAATGGAAATCAAAGTTGGCATAATTTAGTTTGGGTGCTTAGTACACGAAATAAGAATAATATCGCCTAGCCCGCAAATTAAAGACAACCGTTATATTTCTGATGGCATCGTTTTCTTGACTGCACGAGAAAGTTAACATTGCCATTTCACCAAGAAACGAATATACTTCCGTTTGTGCTAAGAGGACACTTTGCGAGAGTTGGCAACAAGTCCTGAGGACAGTGCATACGAGCGCACTTTGTAAAAATGTTCACCCTTCCTTTATGACAGTAATCGGCTGTGCAAATATCAAGGAACACCAGAAGAATTAGGTTTCTTTCTTATTGGTGCAGGCCTATGCCGTAGACAGATGTGCAAGGTTTAAAAAGGACACGCCCGAGAAGAAGATTTCTTTGCATTTGAGATTGGCTGGCATGTCTAACTGCAACTGAAAGGCACATAGAGGCACTTAAAGCACGCTTTATACAAAAATTTCGCCGGGATTTTTTTTTTTTTAATTAGATAAACATTGTTGTTTACTTTGCCAGCCAAGACTAGTTCACAACTGATCTGTAACTGAAGGGCAAATTGGAAGCGTGTTTACTCTGGTCGAAAATGCTTTGAGTAAAGTGAGAGGATAAAAGAAAAAAATATTGCAAGTGGTGCCTATTTGGTGTTGGTGCTTAGCAGTATGAGTGTTTCGTGCCGACCACGTTTTTGAAAGTGATGGCTACTGCACATCCACTAGCACCTAGACGTTTAAACGCCTCCCGCCACCCACCCGTACCCCCCAGGACTGAACGGCAGGGGTCGAAGGTATCCGCTCATAATAAAGGTTTCCTATTCGTTCGTTCTCTGCAGTCAGACCACGCTCACAAAGCGGGATCGGCGCCCTGGCCGATATCCAACAGGTGAGCTTGAACAGCGGCTGTTCTTAGTCCTCTTGACTGGCGTATAAATGTGAAGTTCCAAGTAAAAATTGTGAGATCAATGCGGCGACAGCATTGGAGCAATGCGAAAGCTAGACGTCCACATACAACATCGAAGTCTGTGACTGTTCTGACGCCCGTGCACTATATCGACGTCCATAACTATTTTAACACCTAAGTTTATTTTTCGCATTTTTTCGCGTTTAATTAATTAACTAATTACACACGCACTTTGTGCCACAATCACACGTTCACACATTTATCTCTGAAGAATGACGTAATCCTGCGGACCAAATTTGCGGACACGTTTGCGGACACTTTTTGCTGATGCGACAGATCCATATAATGATTTCGCATTAATAGCACCTGTCGCATTTAGGGCTGTCAGCGGAGGCTCCATGGCGACGTTTTCATCTTACAGGTACCGTATTTGCCAAAATTAGCCGATTGGAGGGTTTCGCTTCTCTCCATGCAGCTGGACACTTATGGCGGCCTTTAAGTAAAAAAATCTGTGTAAGGTAAGTACAACCCTTATCCTCACCTTTCGGGACCTTTTGTTTCGAAGGAGTACCGTAAGGGCTGCACAATACGGCTGAGAATGGAACCACATTTCTCGGTTACTTTTGGCCAAAGGGGGTACATTTTGGAAATGAAGACAAGGGCGGACGAACAAGAAAACGAAGGACACGTGTTGGTCAGCGTGTCACCTCTTTACTCGTCGCCCCTGGTCTTTACCTGCTCTCGGTGTCCCAGAAGTTAGCGTTTACCATTTGGTCATTGTCAAGTTAGGTTGGCCTCCTTCTCACCTGATGCGCGGCAACAGGTGAAAAAGGAAACTATTCCAACGTTATCTTCTGGTTCGTGTGGACCGCGCACCATCGTCTTCGTTTGACTGAAAAACCACAAAATAAAAAAGCATTCCTTATGCTCCTTGGTTCCGGTGTATTTTCCCTTCACTTGTATGCTTAACAGTTAAACGAGCGCCTCGAATCTGGCAGCATTGATGCCATCGGTAGCATAAGAGGGTTTTCGCACAGCTTCCGCCGTCATCCTTCTACCATGTTCCTACGTGACACTCGTGGTAATACAGGGCGTACTACGTCCGCCGCTATGGGCGAGAGTGGCACTGGTGAACACTCTAAAGGTTCGCTTACACTACACATAGATACCCCGCAAAAGCAGCATATTGGACAGTCGTCACCGAAGCTCACTTGGGAGAACTATAGGCGCGAAATGCGGAGGTCGTGGATTCTGATCCCACTGACGGCATGTGTTTGTTTCTTTCTTCCGCTTTTATTTATCTACCATTGATAAAAAACACAAATTCAAAAAAAGACATCCTCTATGCTCCTTAGTTTCGATGGCTGTCGGCTTCCGTCATGTATGTCATCACGAGCACCTCTTTTTCCCTTCACTTGAATGTCACCTGTTGAGTGTTCTTACTATACTATCCTTACATGTCTTGTCGTTAGCCATTATGTTTAGCTTTGCCCCCTTACTTCGAGGTTTACTCTATGGCCGCTTTAAATTCGAGAAGCAGTAACACACAAACAGAATGGAAATTCTATTCGCGCTTTATTACTTCTTATGACTCGTAATTGTTTATTTCGATAATTAAGTCCTCGGTCCCTTTTCCCATCTTTAATACACTTTGATTCGTACTTCCTTCTACCATCATCTTATTTCGTATGCGTACCATAATTACGGGAGGTTAATCACCTGCTCGAATCTAAACAGCCTTCTTGCCGCCGGTCCTCTTCTTCGCATTTGTGCTGACGACCCACCCCCTAAAAATAGAAAAAGTAGGGTCTTAGCCACAGTTAATCATGAATCCCACACTGTGCATTCATTACTAAAAGATCCTACAGCCCAAAACAAGTTTCATAGTGCGACGTTTCTTAAAATAGCGTAAAAAAAATGCTGCTTCAGTCGGTACTTATCTTTTGCACTTTATTGTACGATTTTGAGCGATGTGTACGACGTACAGTTCTCAGGAAAATAAACATTGACCAGTCTTGTGGCACGAAAGATGCACAGCAAAGGTGCAAGTAATTTACTTTGCCCTTTTTCCACAACTTCCGGGGTCTAATACAATGGCTACACTTATGTCTTGTACATAACTGGGACCGTGAACTAACAGAGCGCAAAGGCATGCAAGCGGCTATTATTGATTAGCAAAGTGCTGACTCGAAAGCGCGCACGCACAAATCGTCGCGTGCGTCGCTTCCTGGGAAACACTGCCGCTTGCAGCTGGGCACGCTTATCGCCGCCTTTCCCCATTTGCCCGACGCGGTGTATTTATATACACAATAGCGTGCCTGTGCTACCTTGCGCTGGCTTTGTGTCTACGCACTCACTGCTGAGCATCCGGCTCGCAGAGCAACCACGGATATAAACGGCCGCGAGGGGCCAGTAGCCTTTGAGTAAGCAGTCATTGCTTCTATCTGAAGACTGGTGACTTTTATGCGCCGCTACATATAGAATCCGTTTTTAACGTTCGTCCGAATTAAAGACGTGGATGGAAGTGAGTTGGTTACTGATCAATGCGTTACTTTCGTTTGTCTCTAGTTTTCCTGTTTAAGCTGCATGCGTGTTTAGTTTTATTTATTGGTTTATTGGGGTTTAACGTCCCAAAGCGACTCAGGCTATGAGGGACACCGTAGTGAAGGGCTCCGGAAATTTCGACCACCTGGGGTTCTTTAACGCGCACTGACATCGCACAGTACATGGGCCTCTAGAATTTCGCTTCCATCGAAATTCGGCCGCCGCTGCCGGGATCGAACCCGCGTCATTCGGGCCAGCAGCCGAGCGCTGTAACCACTTAGCCACCGCGGCGGAGCCATGCGTGTTTAGTCTACATGGCTCTACTTATTTAATATGCATGAAAATACCAGTATAAAGCAGTGTAAAACTAATGGTGAATTCCAATCGCTGATCCAGAGTAGTCCACCCGCTCCCCGACAGACTACCTGATTTGATCGGAGAGCAGCAGTCCCTAATCTGCTACACTCCCAATCGCCAAATGGCGCCGCCGGCGGGGAAAGTACCCAGCGCCCCGTGCGCTCTTTGCACCAAAGACACCAAAGTCACGCAGGCTTCCAGTCAAAGATGCCGAGTTCGGTGGAGCAATTTCTTTGTTCGGTGAATGCTCCCAATTTGGCATTGAAACAAGCGATCCAGATCTGCAATTAGAATTGACAAAGCTGCGAAAGGGGAAGAAAATGTTGACTCGGAAGTGCTCCGAATCCGCGACTGGAATTCACCATAAATCTTCGGCGTTGTTTTCGTTTGCTTCTGTACCTTGGTACTGGAAATGTTACTTCTCTGCAGAGTGCGAATGGACAGTCATTTTATTAAGCAGCACAAACCGAGCGTACAGAGAATACTGACCAAGGCGACCTGGTCGTCCATCGGCGCAGACGGCAGCCAAGCACTCCGGACAGAGGGGTGAAGAAAACGGGGCGAATTGGTAGAAAGGCGGAGAGGACAGAATCAAAGACAGTGCTTTAGGTTTGCATAATCATAGGATCAGACGGGAGAATAATGAGAGTATATGAGCAGATGGGAGTACCAATGAGGGTGTAATGAGGGCGTTCAGGTCTGACGACTAATTTTTCCATAGCAATGCAAATAACTAAACTGGCACGCTTAGTATTAAGATGAAATTTTAAGTTTGGGAACGCGAGCAAAACAACAAAAGAAAGAGGAACCTCCAGTAGCTTGCACCGGCATAGGATGAACGCAGAAATTGACAGTTCTTCCTGTAGTGAGTAAATCGAATGTCTTTCGTTTGAATGAATACAAGGCTATAAACGGGGTGATGAGACTTGACTTGCGCACTCTAGTATCGGCCGCACTAAATATTCTTGCGCTGTTAGACTGTCCATTTTTGTCAAGTTTTTAGTGTGCAATTTAAATATGAGAGTTTTTAACGAGCTTTAGAGCATATAAGAACGCCACGCCTGTGCCAGAGCTTTAGAGCAGATAACGTTTGTAGGTTTACAGGGCTTTAACGTCCCAAAGCGACTCTGGCTATGAGGGACGCCGAAGTAAAGGGCTCCAGAAATTTCGACCACCTGGGGTTCTCTAACGTGCACTGACATCACACAGTACAAGGGCCTCTAGAATTTCGCCTCCATGAAAATTCGATCACCGTGGCCGGGATCGAACCCATGTTTTTCGGGTCAGCAGCCGAGTGCAATAACCGCTGAGCCACCGCAACGGCTTTAGAGCAGATAAGTCGTCATGCCTGTGCCATTTGAGGTTAGTTGTGGAAGTGACGCCAAGGTAACAAATTCGTTTCCGTGCTCATGGTAGTGGCCGTTATGAATGTGTTGTTTAATGGAAACAGGCCGTTGGCAAAAGTCACACTTCGTCTTTTCTTATTGTCGGCGCATGTCATGAGAGAAAAGAAGGTAGAGTTAGCATTCTCGGACCCTAATAACACTAGTTACGTGATGTTATACATGGTATCCCGCGCCTTCGATATATAACTAGTACAATTCCTGAAATTTTAGCGGGATCTGGACGCGTCCTCGAGAGTACTATTAAGGAACAGCTACACAAAGTTTCAACGCGCTCTTTTCTGTTGCAACCTTCAACTCGGTTTTAAAGCTCACTGAAAACAAGCTAGGGACAAAACCTGTTTTCCAGCTACTAGCTGAAAGCAATGTGAGAAGCTCGTTTACTTTTCCAGCAGCGTTTTCGTTCCTATTTCCCCTTTTAATGGCACGCTGCAACGACATGTAATCAAGTTTTTTCGCGTTCCTTTCTCGACGTGACGAAACTGCAGGGTCCTCCGCTATCCGCTTGTCAGTTACTGCTGCATCCGGAGGGTAAGAATGGTAAGAAGGTTTACCGTGAGGTAGCTTCATAATTGATTGAATCAGTCAACTCGAAACAGCGCAAAAGACTTGCAAGCATACATGTATACTCCAACGCTACGCTCCTTTTTCGCAAGCATGGTGAACACCACAGAAAACAAAAAAAAAATGAAATCTCATGGCTAAGCCCAGTTTCCCGAACCCCCGAATACTGTCAAGTACGACCAAAGACCAGTCGTGTTTACTGGACATAAAAAAGCTCTTAGTTCCTGCAATGTTCTCGGCAAGCTGTAAGGGTTATTTATCAAGGTATGGGGACATAAACAAGAACAGATGTTAAGATTGGATAGCTTGCCTTTTTTTTTTTTGCGCGTGGTAAACTATCCTTCCGGGCCCGCAGCGGCTCAGCTCGAAGTTATAAGCATTATAAAGTTTAAAAATCCACGCTAACATGGCAGGGAAGGAAAAAGCTGTAGGAGAGAAGTTCCTGCGAAGGGTCAGCGGGAAGTCGTTCCGTCTCATTGCGTTCCAGACCACGTCTCTCAATTTCACTATAACGGGAACGCAACAGCCGCCCATGCGGCTAAAGGGAGCATTACAATCTGAAGTTTCAAAAAAAAAAGAACAAGGGAAGCAAGAGTTAGAGCGCAACAACTTCTTCGGGCAGGGACCACATCGGGCCCAGGCCACATGGGACTATCTTCACTGCGGCAGAGTCGAAAGAAATGAACCGACTTGAGCTTCAAAGCTTCTGCGTTGAAAGAACAAGCACGGAGTACATAAGTACCTTAAGCTGAAACTACCTCAAGATGCAATTTGTGCACAAACTTGTGTTTATAATATACTTCAATATTATCTGTCTGTTCCTAGTTTGTTTCACCAAATATTTTATCGGAAATTTACGTAGTACGCTCCATTTCGTTCAATGCACCATAGGAAAAAGAAGTCTCGTTATAAGTGCACCCCTGCGTATTTTAAATTAGGCCGAGCTGGACTGCAAACATGGAGTAAGGGCTGCCTGCGATCAGGCTGTTGTTCATTATGACGACTCTGCAAGATCCCAACGGCTTCATCATAGTATACGGGTTGCGTCAGCCTCGATGCAAGCAAGGACCACTTGATGCCTCACCCTCCAGATGCAAGGTGTTCACGTGCGCGCTACCATGTTGCCATATCTATTGAAATCATCGTCATACGAAGGGCTCTTTTATTCGCAGAGACGGAGTGCCTTTGCAGCGCTTTTACAGCTTTTACGTTGTCTCTGAATAATTTTACACCGAACGCATTGTTTTCTGAAGAGAGAGAGAGAAACAACTTTATTACACTCAGCATTAATCATCGAAGATGTCCTTCGGCAGGATCACCAAAGGCAACTGGTCCGTCAGCTGGCCCGAGCCTAGCCAGACCCGCTACACTGGGGGAGAGCGGTATGAGCAATTGGCGGATTCAATGGAAACGGGGCAGGAGAAAAATAATTTTTTTAGCTCAGCATAGCATTCAGGCCAATTACAGCATACGGGGAAGGAAAGGTTAAAGGAAAGGACCGAAAAGTCAGATATTCTTTCTTTATTGAATATTTCTATGTATGGGATATTGTCTATTTTTATAGCCAGTAATTTCATGCGAATAGTGCGCCAGCGCATATCATTTCAGCAAAACTCGTACATTGCTGTGGCGTCAGGATATTACGGGCAATGTGTACAAATAAGTGACATAAAGAACATGATGACTTAGCAAGTAGCCACAGAAATTCTTTGAGCCCTCAGGACGCTGATAGCAGCTGGCTTGTCATTTCAGCACTCAGAGCACAAAATATAATTTCACGGACAGGTACAAAAAGAGAGAGCTCATAACGATTAAAACTACTAAAATACTAAACAATTAACTGAAAGCAATTTGCGAAAATGTGACCGCCGTAACAACGATTTCCCAAGCTTTTCATGGACACCACTTCAAGTGTTCGATCACGCACGGGCAGGGAGGCTGTATAAAATGCACAAAAAAAAAGATAAGTCTGACGCTAGAGCCGAGTTGAGATTTTAAGAAATTAAGAAGCCTCGCTGGAATGTCTTCAGTCAACCGGCGGCATTTACAGCCCTCCGTCCCGCCGTCAAGAGGCGATCCGTCTCCGAGGTTAACGTTGAGTAAACTCATCGGCACGTGCTGAGTGGCTATTTTCTTCTTCTCGGCTAAAATTAAATCTCGCGAGCGCTCGAGGCGGTGCCTGAAATCTTGAAAGGCGGACGAGAGAGCCTGCTTAGGTCACTGCCTTCTCGGTATTTAGACACACCGGATGAGGATTTAAATGTATGTGTATTTATAGATCCGCATGTGTCATTAAGTCATCGCTCAACGGCGGCGGCGTCGGGTAGAAAACCAAAACCAAGAAATATAATATGCGGATGGTATGTGTATGCGTGCTGCCTTTCTCCCTCGCCCGCTTATCTGCTGCCGTCAGCGTTTAAAGCAGCGAGTCGCATAGAATTACAAAACGCTACGCCATTTTGCGTCACCAGATATCTTTAGGAGGTTCTATCTCAAGTGAGTCAAAACTGCCCGGGCTTTTTAACATTCCTTGAGTCCCAAATCAAGCAGGAGCTTTAGCGCAGCGCAACCACGGTCCAGCGCTGCCGTAACTAATAAAATTCTGCCCCATACGCTGTACCACCGTAAAAAAAGAAATCTCTGGCTTAGCTTGGTTAAGCCCGGTAATTGCGAAAGCAATATCCGTACGTACGCCATGGTACAGCCCGTAGTGTAGCGTGTGGTGGTGCTTGTGGTTAGACTTGTGGTGATGCATCGGTTATACAATCCAATCCAATCCAATCCAATCCAATCCCATCCAATCCAATGCAATCCATTCCAATTCAATTCAATCTATCCAATCCAAACCAATTCAATCTAATCCCATCTAATCCAATCCGATCCAATTAAATTCAATCCAATCCAATCCAATGTAATTTAATTTAATGTAATGTAATGTAATGTAATGTAATCTAAGCTAATCTAATCTAATCCAGTCCAATCCAGTCCAATCCAGTCCAATCCAATCCAATCAAATCCAGTCTAATCTAATCCAATCTAATCCAATGTAATGCAATCAAAGTCAAATGAAGGTTAATGGTGGTCACCGCCGCGGCGCGATGGTGGTCACCGGCCGCGGCACGCAACGGCGTGAAAGTGCAAGCAGTATTGCTTTCGCAATAAAACATGGTGACGTAAACTTGTTCAATGCCGCATGTACGAACTCAGTTGCGGTGCTCTGACATTAGCCCAGGTTCAAGCTTCCAATCAAAAAACGAAAGGTCTTACGACGGCAGGAACCTTCCGTGCGAGAAAAATGAGCTAACTGATGCATACTGTATATAGCTGGGGAGCTCCACTTCCAGAGGCCACATTGACTACGCCTATGGCTCTGACTATATGCGTTAATCAATGATATCTCACAATTTACGTCACCACTGTACATCTGTACAAGTGCCCAGCTGGTAAGCAAACGATCTTCCTTTGTACATTGATGTTTAGAGGTCGGTCTTTACGTAGTAGACTGTAGAAGTTGCCTTCAAGGAACTAGGTGCTACAAAGCGAGTATTAAAGCACCTCATAGCGCTTCCTTCCACATTAAATAAGGCCGCAAGTTGGGGTTACATTCTTCAATCAACCGCTCTCTTCTTCCCCTATAATGCAATCGTTTATTAGTTATTGGGTCAAATAACTAAAAGATTCTTGACTAATTTCTCTTTTTAGTTTCAACAAATAAGTGAGTATAGTTCACCATCATGGCTTTGCGCCCCCAAATAAAGAATGCTTAAATAACGTCTTCTAGGTTCCCAACAAATGCAGTAAATAGTTTAGGCCTGTTAATTATTTTTCTGCGTCAAAATAAAACCAAGAAATGAAATAATCCGACAAAATGCTGGCCGAGAAAGCTGAGGAATATGACACAGACACAAAAGAAGGCCGGACGCCTGGACCTGGCAGCGAGAGGTGCCGCACTATGACCTTTAAATGGAAACAAAGTCGTTTCACTCCACCTGATCACGGTGCTAGCAAAGAAAGCCCCCAGTAAAAAGATGGGTGAGGCCAGACCAGACAAGGTGAAGCGGGGTAGAACAAAAGTATAACAAGAAGGAGAAAACAAGCTCTCTAGCATAAGACTAAAGAGCCTTTTGCTGCTAACCTGCCCCCACCATCTTGCATCGTCACAATTCCATCGTTCTTCTAGACCGCGTTTGTCTCGGCGTTCCGAAAGGTGGCACCCTTTCTTTGCCGTCGAAGATGAATGATCCACCGGAAAACACGCCACCGCCAGGACACTGAAGCGGGAGTCAAAGATAAAAAACATTGTCTCCAGTGCGGGAATGGTTATACTGCAGCGAAGCGACGTCATGACCAGACCCGTCTGGCCAGTGATACGACGCTAACGTCACCTAACTTGTCTTTAGTCCTAGTTTAAGACTCTATGGCGGAAACAGCAGCAAAGCATGATCATCTGGAGAAAAAGTTGGTGGAAATAAAGATAGAAAGATAAAGTTGTAATCCGCTGACTGATGACATGCACTGAGGTTAACGCTTCAGTATGCCTGCCTGTAGGAAAGGCACATAATGCGAAGCAATAAATAACGCAAGGCGGGCAGGTAAGTCTTCGAAAAGATTACGCCAGGGCAGCAAACGAAATTTGTTTTTCGTTATTGCTTCACACTGTTTATTTTTTTTCCTATAATCCGCCGAGAGTGCCATTAGGTAATGGCGTCGAAAGAAGGATGGAGCACGAGACATACTCAGCTGCCAAAAAAAAGAATGATTTTGATGGCGGACAGAAATTTTTCGTTCCAGTATATCATTTCGAATGGTGCGAGACTGACATCTCTAAGGATTTCATCTCGCAAATCATCCACGGCGTAGTTTTATTGTTTAGAAATAAGTAGCGATTGTATTTTTCTTCATTCATTTAGCAACAACACCCCAGCGCGCCTCAAAGCATCATGACGACTGCGCAATGCAAAAAGTTGCCGTGCGCGAACAATCAAGACTTCCGCGTAAATGGTGGCGTTTTAACCAAATGATTAAAAGGAAGGGTTATTTCTAGACTTCTAACTAAAGGAAGTTTAAGAGCTCACAAGAGGGCTCACAGGCACATCCATGACATATTTTACTCGTCCTATAACACTACAGCCCTGTACGATATTCACTAACGGTTGCAGGAAGGAACACGGTTAGAAAGCTTGTGTTGAAGTTCATGAAGCGACAGAGTATCACTGCGATAGTTGTACTGTAAAGCCTAGGCCCGACATGTATTGGCCGCGCGAAAGGGTCCGATATATGTCGGGCCTAGACTTTACAGTATAAGTATCGCAGTTTGGGTGTATGTCTGTTAAATTAGCATTTTAGCTCACCTTTCTGTCAACGGGTGTATAAACCTGTTGTGCGTATGTGGTGCAGGCAGGGGCCTATTATTTTTATTTATTTTTCGGTTGCCCCAACCTATTCTTTGTCAACGGGTGTGGCTGCGTATGCTTTGTCCAATGAGTACTTACGTACGCATCACATTCCCAGGTAAGGAAGCAATTTGCATAATTTATTGGGCGTTGGTGTAAAGGCTTTTTAATGTGCCGCACTTTCTGCTTCTGTCACTCTATGGTTTGCACAACCTGCACAGCAACGTATAAATGCGTTGCATCAGCGAATCTGAGTTAATTGTTGCCTTCGGAGTCTTGAGACATGCTCTTCATCTTTCGCATTCAGTTATTTTGTTTGTGGAGAAGAAAAATACTTCCATAAAAATTCAGAAAATACTCATTTGTTGTCAAGCCTCCAGACGTTAACTAGTTCGCCGCTATGTTCCCTTACAGCATAGGATGCTGAATGACACCGCATTTTTTTCTGAAGGGTTGTGGACAAAATAAGTGTTCCACTGTCTTTTTAACTCCTTATTGGTGAAGATTTTACTGTGAGTTTCATATAATATGCAAAAAGGAAACAATAAATACAAGCAGCAATGAACGCATAGATTGGTTAATGAATTAGGTGAGCGTGGCTTCGTTTATGGGAGTGATAGGGCTCGTAATTACGGACATAAGCGCATTGTCACCATTACACCGACAGCACAGAGGCGCTTCTTACGACAATCGCTGCTCTGCTCTCGTTACGACCGAGGTGTAAAAACATCTCACCTGCCCAGCTGTTTTCAGGAAATTTTAAAATGTTTAAACACTGAAAATACCGCGAAATGTTCGTGACGGAGTGAAAAACTGCAACGGCAATCATTCGGATTCAAGACATAAACAGCGAAGCGGCATCCCTGCTGCAGTGTCAACAGCCGTGCAAGTGCGCATGTTTTTGCTTTCTTGCACCTCCGAGGGAGTGCATGAACTTTTTTTTCATTTTAGGCCGAAACAACCGGACCTAACAAAATGCGGTGCTTAGGTCTTAATGACCGAAGGGAGCCGGGAGGAGGGGTCGATACGAAGCTTTTCATAAATTAAAAATACCGCGACCGTTTAGCGTGCTGTTGGGCTAGAAATACTAGAGAAAAAGAGTGCAAAATGATCCTGTTCGCCGATAACTGCGGCTCCATAGTGCAAAGTGGCCTCCCACAGTCGTTTCAAACAAGTCAGAGCTTCTGGAACCGCTTATAAAGGACGAAGTGGAACGGAAGGAGGTAGTGAGAAGCTGGGTATTCATAACTATTAAGGTAGGCGCCACTTTACATCGAAACATTTCTTGCGTTGCTAGGCTCATTTAGTTCTTGGAATTGCAGGGCTTGAATTTTATTTTTGCTTTTTTCCTTACCGAGTTTAGACCAACTTAATTTAGAGAGGTATTAATCACCGGCTACTCGCGTTCCGGCCGTCATTGTTTAACGCTGGCGAACAGCATCCTTAGTGTAGCCGAACGTACAAACGTTACACAAACACAGACAGATGAAACACGAGCGTACGGCAATACTACTGCGTTATCCCATGAAAACTGCTGCTTCTCAGTTGAATTCATCGGAAATAGGTACACCTTGTAAGCAAGAACCGTCGTGACTTTTCTACATCCTGCTTATTGGAATTCATGGCCATAGAGCAAAGCAATGTCGTTAGTACGATTCAAGCCACTTTGGAGACTTTTTCTTGCTGTGATGAAAGTAGTTCCCGCTTTTAATGCAGCACGTTTTTCAGATAGCAATTATGCCCCCATGGGCCCTGAAGTTATTGAAATAAATAAATAAAGATAAATAAACTGCAGGTTATGTTGTGCTTTAGAATCACGGCTGACAACAGATCGTTTTTTGTACTTTGTGGGTACGGAGGACTTCCGGCGTTATAGTTTTCTTTGAGCTCATTAACTAGAGAGGAACCAGCGCTGGGTCACAAAGGTAATACAACTGCTCTGTTTTTTCTGAATGTGAAAGAGAAAAGCTTCACTGCACGGCAGGAATTCAATTGTTTTATAGTAAATCGACAAGTACTCTAACACGCTTTCCAAGCACTCCATTAAACAAGCCTATGTCACTGCGATAATGAAGAAATGTTTAACTGTACGAATGGCAAAATTTCTCCTGTGATCCCTAGTGCAATTTCGGTGTCATTGAGCTATGCAGAAGTGGCACTGCGAAGCACCAAGTGGCACTCGCGAGCACCGTTCCAGTGTCATTTGAATCCTCACACACTAGTGTAGACATTTGCACTCATAAATATTGTTCGCTGTAGATTAGACTGTCTTTCGATTTTCTGCACTTAGTTAGGACAACTAGTGCCCGCAACCTTGTTTGCCTGTCTATTCAAGATATAACCTCGTGTTGTGCTCTAAGACTCGGCAACTTACATTTCTCCTTAAAATTTATGATTTAAAACGGTAATCTTGCTCTACGCTTATGAAACGCTATCTCTTATTACCTTCGAGCGTTTTCAAAACTATCCTACGAGATTATATAACTTGCATACGAATCATCTGCAGACACGTACAAGCGCTAAAAAACACGGACAGAGAAGAGACTTGGACAACACGAGCGCTTTCGCTCGTGTTGCGCCGCTTAATCTATAAACCCCATAATAGGCCAGTAAAACACAAGTACCTTCAGCAGAACGACACGAAAACCATGGGTTTGACCCGAGTCGACCGTGGACATGACGTCACGCTGACTCCCGACCCAGGCGCGCACCGACCATTCCTCCTTATCGTCGATGCAAATGGTTTTTCCCTTTCGTGGAGCTCTCGTTTCGTCGGTGCCTATCGGGCCAAAAGCAGTCCTTCCTTTCCCACAGCCCTGCGGTCTATGCCTGAGTCAACAGGCCTCAAGTTAAAGGAACAGACAAAGAGGGAAACCGCCTGTGAGGAGACGAAAGCCCTGGCGCGGTATTTTTCTTCGCTCGCCGCAGACAAAGCAAAATAAATAATCGAAAGCCACCTTTCATTATGTATGCCGAATAAAGGACTAAAGCAATAGCCAAACCATTTATCTCTCTTGGAGCCCGTACGTGTAACCTGAAAGAACGAAAAAAGAAGCCAACGGGAAGGAGGGGGACCGGGGGGAGAGGAATGGGTCAGAGGGGAAAAGTAGTAAGGGAGGAGAAGGCAGTTCTCTGCAGGAAGGTCTGCTCACCGCAGCTTGGGACCACCGGCTCGGGACTTTGCGTCACAGGTTGAGGGGTAAAGGTCAAGAAAGACAGCAGGCACAGGGCTACGAAGAGCTCCTAGAGCCACTGAGCGAGAGAAATAGCCAGCAGATGGGGTAAACGTTCAGTCGACTGCGAGGAACTTAAGCTATCCACGTTCGAAGCGGCTGAGAGCGACAGCACACATAACAAGAAACTCTAGTAGTCCTATTTTAGAATGGAGCAGAAGTAAAAAGTGCTGATTAAAATGAAACTTGCGAGCAAGCGCAATAAGTCTGCTGTTCACTCATTTCCAGGGAGAATTTTTCTGTTTTATTAGAAGTACTAGTGTCGTAGCATTTTGGTACCCAGCCCCTCACTTTCTACCGCTTGCAGCCTCAAACAAACAGAGGTTATATAACATTGCAACCTTGCGTTTGGCGCATGACAGCCTTAACAGATTAAAGGCCAAAAAACACAAACCAACACACAATAAACAAAGTGTGTAACTACGACGGCAGCGAAGCAACCCAGCAACTAAGGAAGCAGTTGGATTAAAGACGGGGTATTTAATCTCGTTAAACGCACAGTAGCTTTCAAAGGCTGTGAGAGAGCTTCGCCACAGTTCGGGCTTACGCTCTACAGCGCTCGGGCAGAAGGAATACTATAGTAATGAGCGGTCTCGCTTGGCCCTCAAAGGAACGTAATAGTTGCCATCTTCAGCGGCAATAAAGGCCATTAGTGGGAAATGGAGGTGGACGAAAACGTCAATCCACTTCGACGGTTAAGAGCATTACGTCCGATTAGAGGCCTCTGCCGGCCCAGCTTCACCGCACTTACCAAGAAGTTCTGGTTAAACACATGAAAGCTGCCCTGGCGTGGTAACACGCGGACTTAATGTTTCATTAAAGACATTTTCTCTGTCTCTCTGTTTGCATTGGATTAAGTCCTGTCGTTGCACCGTTGGTGGCTCACTCGCAGATGCATTTGTCTTAACTACTGTGCGATGCAAGCGCACGTCAAAGAAACATGGATGGCCAAAACTAATTCCAACTCTGGACTACTATGTCTTTCATGGCCTACGTCCAACTACTAAATGTTGGAGCCCATATACCACATACCACCTTTCGCTATTCATTATATTTGAATAAGTGATATGCATCCAACGAAAATCCCGATGCTTTGCCAGCAGATAGTTGAGCTTTCATAGGAACTGTCATGATACATGATTCTTAGATTTTATAAAAACTTGATTCAATAATAACTTGTAATATTCATGACCCTAGAGGGCAATGCTAATAAATCACTTCCCAAGCTCCCTCCTCCGCCATGTTCCCCACGTGGCACATAAGTTCGAGAGCGATGTGGTGCAGCTGTAGTAAAAGGCTCCTGGCTTATAGTGACATTACACGCTCTTGTGGCCATTACACGCATGAAGCGCTTGCAACTCGGTTGCATACCGCGCCAAAAATTTCGCGCTTATCCACAATCGAAACGTACTTTATCGACATTTTACAGTTCGGGCGATGAAACACAACCACCATTTGACCACCTATGTAAACTCTTCGGGAATTACATAGCCTCTGTTGGCATGAGAAGCAAACCACAATCTATTAAGAGGCTCATGCCTTATATTTTTCCAGCTATAGACCACTCGTAACTAAAGCTAGCGTGCTCCGTAATGCACTGTTCACGCCATCTAGACTAGTGTGTAAAGTAGTGTGTGCTCCTAAAGACGCAAGAATTTCAATAATAGTAAATGTATTTTGCAAAGCACTGTTTTCCGTCATAGTGTTTCACCTAACCTCAACCGTTAAAAAAAACTTTTTCCCACAGCAGACAGCGAAAACATTGTGCTACACCCAGCTTAATTGGGGGCTATCGCGGAAACGAATTTCCTATTTTTTGAAGAAATACTGCGTGTTTAGAATGATGTAAAAATTTTCCCTGAAAAGCCGTGAATGATACGTCTATGCGATCTGTGTAGGTTGATTATGATGACAGACATTATGCACCCAACAGAGCTAAAATCCTCAACTTTTTCAATTTTTGGTTTTAAGACACAAGATTACATTGAGAAGTAGAAGTCCTTCGACATAGACGGCGATCCCCGTCAATAAAATTTCTGAATCAGCATTGCACTTAAAAGTATAGAACACGGGAAACACGCGTTTGGCAGCTGGTTAAGTTTTCTTTCCTGCGTTATATGTTGATAAAATGGCACCGCTGCACGTGGTATTGTAGCGGGAATCATGTCAACATCATCTAAGCCTTAAAAGACTTAAACTACATCTGCATTTCATTCTAGGTGCACCGATTTTATTAGTATGCAGCACATGAAAGCCAACTTGAAGAAGTCTCAAAAGACTTTTTTTTTTCCCTCTCCATATCTCGAAGCGTGATGCCGATTTTGAAATTTCAATAACTGTGCTTGCCTTTGATCCTGACGGCCTTCAATTTCTCAATATAACTTTGCACCTTACCGTTAAAAATTTAGAGTCGATTTCAGTTAATAATACCTTTCATTGCAGTGCACAACATCAATAGCTACCCATCTTCGCGCAACATCAAACTACGGACAATGCACCGAAGTATCTTTCACGGCTTTCTAACGAATAATCTGCATTGAATAACTTGACACACCACGTATAACCAGCCTCGCATACACTCTGCACGTATTCGCTTCGGTGAAAGGACAGAGGGCATGGGAGTCATTCTTATCCCCTGCGGTGCATTATATCGGATGACAATGACCTCTTGTCGTTGCTGCCTTCCGCTCTTAGTTCCCCCGCCTGGGGCGCTGTTTCGCGAACGAGCGCCCATACCGTCGTCGACAAGGCGCCCTGTTGTGCGAACGAACAGGACGCCATTTATCAGACTGTCAGGCACGAGGAATCGCCGCAAGGCGCTGCACGGGAGCGCAAGAGGCGACTGAGACGAAGAAGGCCTGATTTTTGAAGCGGAAAGCTGATGTTCTTACCCGCTTCCTTATTTCGAATTTTCCATAGTTTCGTTTTTTTTACATGTCTGACCTGAGATAACCGCGCGTTGAAATTGCTAACAGTGCCATAATAATTACAGCGCTGTTCACCTATGCTAGTCGAAAGACACGCATTGGTAACGATGCTTTCACTAGCTGTAGCAACCCTGCATTCCGCATTAGCTTAGAACTAATCTGCACTGATTTCTTTTTCATCGCTTACGCTTTAAAATAGGCGACAACAACTTTAGGCCTCGGAATTTTTTGAGGGAGGAAATGGTTGTAATGTAAATGATAAGCGTCCGCCTGCGATTTCCGCGTCTGCCGTTGCAGTGCAGTGCGTGTTTGAATGGGTTGGTTTCTTTCGTGTTTCTGGAAGTTTATTCAGAAAAAGCGAGGATCAAATTGGGTGCCTGTACTTACATACTTATAACATCATCTGATCCGAATAGTTAACCGCTATTAAAAGCATTTTTTTCTGATACGGTCATATTTTCGCAGTAAATATTTAACTTGATGATAGACCAATCAATTTTATCATCATTTGGTGGCCGCATATAACGTACAGTTCACTGATTCATTCATTTCCGCAAATGTTGCACTCCTTGGTTTGCAGATTACTTTCATGAACAATTGTCTGGCACATATCATGGTTCAGTGTATATTAATGACAGATCATTAATGACCGCATATTGACTGATAGATACACTCATTCACCTTTTTTATTATTTCTATCTTTCCATGCATCTAGCACCCCTAGTCAGGATCACTCTAAACAGGTCCTTTGCACGGAATATTAGCCCGTAGTGAAATCTAACCTCATGGCCAGGTTCACAGGGCGGCAAACGAGCAGAACGAATGTGCCAAGACTATTCGGATTCGAGAGGAAATGCATCCAAATAATATGCACACAACAAACTCCATATCTCAAGAAATGCTTCTCCCAGAAACTTATTTAGGCTCCAGATGTGGCTTTCTCAGACTTACAATAGTTGCGCGATAGTATTTCTACTGGCATCAAAAGAATCAGCCAATAGCGCACTTTAACGGAACCGTAGAGGAAGCCGCCATTCTTGAATATTTGCATCGCTTACGGCTGTCCGCCACTGTTGAATCCTTAAGTTTGCTTTTGGGGTTGTTTCTTTTTCCCTCTTTCATTATTTTTGACCGTGCTTTCGGAATGCCCTCCATTTTCTTCTCAAGAATACTTTATTTTTAGTATAGAAAGAAAGCCATTTGGGACCTGAAGGCTGCCTCATCACTTACTGTATCGAACATCCAACTGTCATTACTGTTGTTTTTTGCGATTGCACTGCCGGCCTAAAATTTTTACCCTTTCTTTAGGTTCCTCACGTTCCACTCCCACCAACTGAGTAGCTCGGATCCCATTGCAAGTTAGTCTTGCGAGAGAATCCCTTCACCTGTTTCGCGAACTTTCCGGAGGCGTCGCTCCCAGAAAGAACTATCTGGACGCTTGCGTCATTTTTGTGGGGTGAATAATGCCGCCTCGATGCGATCATTCTATACGAGTCTCAGTATTCATTTCTATGAAACCCTCGCTAGTAACTGGCCCTCCGAGGAAATCTTACATGACCTCGGTGGCACGAGCCGCTTCCTCTTCTCAGAAAACCGGCGCCACGGCGTTCCAATGCTGCGCACTCGCAGTCCGCTTCTTCGGCATACGTATGCACAAAACGAGCATTGCTTTAGTCCCACACATGAAGTAGGCAAACGGATTGAAATTTTTATGCCACACAGATTCAATTAGGCAACACATTAAGGATCCGTCTTCCTATTTGGCGAAACGAGAAAGGATTTATCAGGAAATCCAGAAGGGGGGTGAAGACTATAGACACCAAATTTTTGCTTGGGCGCTTTCTTCTTTCAAACGACGCGCTAGACATTCGATACACGAAGCACCCCGTGGTAATCGCTACTACCGCTAAATAATTTATTATTGAATTGCTTCTTGACGCTGTTTCGGTTTCGGTTTCACCAACCGAAAGATGGTAGTAATATGTAGCTGATCTTTCAGTCACGTGAGACTGAAAAGAAAACGGCGATGTAACTTCTGACACGTCGTTTGTTGTAATTCTAGCTATTGAAGTAGGGTGGTTTAAGTGCTGTAGTGAGTTAAAGCTATGTATCAGCAGTTATATTGCCTTTTTTCTTGGGTCACATGACGTAATGTCAAACTACACATCACAGCCATCGTTTGGTTGATGAAACCAAAACAGCATGAAAGAAGAACTCCAGTTATAAATTATTTTTCGGTTGTAGGCGAAAACCACGCCGTGATCCATGTATTCTAATGTCTACAGGAACATTTGAAAGAAGAAAACACGCGTTAAAATTAGGTGTCTATAGTCCTTTAAGTTACTAACGCCGTTGCTCATGACAAAATAACAAGGCAGTTTCTCTATAGGAGGACATCTTCGTTTAATTTGTTTGAAGCCTTCACTAACTGCTAACGTTTTTTCCTTGTACATGATGTTCTTTTACCGGTATCATCAGGCTAGCGTTTGTCGCTATCTTTATATCTTACTGACACTCCGCTTGAGAACCCTTAAGACGTGAGACATGTAAGAAAAAAATCGGCAGGGTAGGAGAGAGCGAACCATCAAGTTGAGCGAATCTCCGAGTTCATCAACCGACTCGCTACGCACGGGCGCATACGCTAAGCTCAAAGCCAGCGCAGGAAATAAGACCGCACATATCGTCTAAACGTGTTCAGCATGTGTTCCTGAGATTCCGCCGCTAGGTAAGCTTTGAAAAGTCTCCAAAGCATCTCTTTACGTTTTTGTCTACTCACCTTATCGCGCACACAAAAAGTCCGTGCGTGGTTGCTGTAAATGTAGTTTTTTACCCTTTCTGTTTGCTTTTCCAAAAATATGTATAACAGGAGTGCGCCACAAGAACGCGTGTAGGCGGCGATGTCGTTCTTTAAATTCGGAACACTGTTGTCTTGACTGAATGACAACGTCCTCGGTGCTTTGGGGAAATCTTTATTGCACCGTGAAGTTCGCGTGAAAACTTTCTCTGGAGCAATATCAAAAGAGATTCTTTGCATCAAAACAGTAACTGGAGCAAACAAGAGCATGAGCAACAACTTAGACGCGTCAAGAACATCGCGTTTATAGTTATTTTCTCGGGCGACAGAGCTGAACGAAAAAGTTTATAGAGCATGAAAATAAAACATATCTGTTGAACGTGGAGGCCCACAAAATCAGTAAACAGAAACGATGCCAGAGCGTGGGTTATGACCGTAGCAGTGCTTCAAACGCTAAACTTCACTTCACGAACAATGCAAGCATGAATAGCTACAGTTTGCCCTATCATAAAACTCTCTCAGATGGAAGCAGGCGCGCGAGCATCAAAATAAATGATAGTTGCTACACCAGTCCTAGCGAATAGTGAAGACACTTTTGACGGCTTCGCGGAAAAGAAGAGCAGACGTCATTCTTGACCCTCCTCCAAGCAGGATTCCTACCGAATTTTGAAGAGCAAACTCTCAAGGCGCGAAAAGTCACCGAAAATCTTGTCATTTCATTCAAGAAATACCATTGCAGTAATGAGATGCTACGAGAGTGTTGCTGCTAAGCGTTGATAAAGTATTTACGTGCGCGCGTAACATTTCTCGGCTCTTTGCCATTTCGTCTTGTGCAGTTGCACCAAAGTAAAGTCGGAGTGAAAGGTCGCTGACCCCCCTCCAAGTTTCGAACTACTGGGCCCAGCATACGGATGGCAACTGACAGGTGGCATCCGTATGCACACCGGCTTGATTCGGAACTTGGAGGGGGTCAGAGGCCTTTGACCTCGACTGAACATAAGCGGTAGTTTCGCAGCGGCTCAACATATTCTGTAATACATGCTGTGTTACACTGCCGTGTGAACAGCGTCACATAAGAGAAACCTCTGAGCCATAATGGTGTTTTCTACAGGTTTTATAGTTGTAAACGTCCCCCTCCGGTTGATATTTACACCAACTGCTGTACCGCTCACTCGCTGATGCAATTTAAGCCAACGGCTCGATCAGTGGCTGTTCCGTAGATGTGAACCATCTGGTAGACTGGCTTTGCTTCTCTGTATAGATAAATGTAGACAAAAGACTGCGTTCTACCCCTTTTCGTTTGTCTAATGATGGCTAAAGATTAATTTTAAAAAGGTGTTTAAAGTCAAAAACAAAAACTTACTTAAACTTAACATTGATTTAATAAACACTAGCCGTGCAGTCAATAACATGATTGAAACAGCGCAAGGCCGAAGGCCAAAGAAGAGAGCAGAGAAAGAAGGAAACGGACAACACAGCGCTGATGACAACTCAGCACTGTGTTGTCCGTTTCCTTCTTTCTCTGTTCTCTTCTTTGGCATTCGGCCTTGCGCTGTTTCAATCATACAATGCATAACCAACTCGCCCATCAGCTGGTACTTTCAAGTCAATAGCAGTGTCGATTTTAAGTTGCCAGTCTGTCTGCTTTTACCGGCATTGTGATCTGTTCCACATCTCTCCCAGTAAAATACGACGTACGACGGCCCTCCCCGTTGGGCATCTATTTCGCTTTGTATAAACCCAGATATATCCGATGTAACAAGGATGTCACCGAGATTATCACGCGAAGTTAACTCAGGCACTCATATCATTTACAATCCAAGTGCTGTGTCTAGGATAGTTAAATCGGAGATGTGCTTTCCAAGGATGACATGCTCTGGTGCGTGTTTTCAGAGGACGTGGGGAAAGGGCGGGTTACAGTCTCTCGTGTAAACAGCAGGTTAGATTTTCCCATGTGACACTTGTTAAAAAGCTAGGTTCAGTTTTTGTAATTACAACCACTCTGGAGTCAAGAAACCACACACCTCATACAAGGTAAGAAGAACACAAAGTAAAACATGCCAGCGGTCAACAAAAAGTAAAAAGAACTATTCAGCTCTCAGTCAAAGCTGGTAAAGAATCAGCTGAACTGAGAGAAGTTGACGATTTTGTTGCAGAAAATTGAGTGAGCGCGAACCCCAAAAAAATCAGGCGAGCCCACTCGCCTCTTGGTTTTGAAAACCGGGCTGTTTTGGCTCTGCTAAAGGTTGATAAAACATATGAGTCACTGAATAATGTTCACGAAAGTTTCGACATTCGGCATGGAGAGAAAACCAAAAATCATTTTTTTTCCCATTTCCGCTTTCTTTCGGCCCTTAAGTATAGGATTTCAGAAGGCTATGAGCCTTCGTGTCTACAAACACAGCGTCAGACGCAGCAGCGAAAACTGCTGTCATGCGGCAAATACTTCAAGCCGGACACGGGACACTGGAAAAAATAGTGGCTCATGCTGCGGCGTCTTCATTCTAATGCCCGTTTTTATCTGTTTTCGATAACCAAAAAGTTGGAGTCAACCTTATTTGCACTTAGTACGAGAGTAGTGAGAACGAACATCGTACAGTAGCCCCAGGTAGAAAGCTTAGAAGCCCCTTTTTCGTGACAGGTCAGAAACACTAATGGCCCTTCTTATCCTCTGTCAGAAATATGAGTGAAAAACACCCGGCCAGTATCAGCCGCATTGAAATGAAAATCTAATGAACGTAAACTTCATAGAGAGATCAGTGTCAGCCGCAGAGACCGACGCTAACGCATCAAGCTTTATAGGACAGACAAGGAGAACCAAGAGGCGTATCTAGCTCAGACTTTTCAATTTTCAAGATACTCGATATCCTTCGGCTTCCATCATCGTGCCACTCTCAACAAAACATTTCCTTTTGGCTTTCCGCTAAAAATGACGTCAAATGAAATATTTTGTGCCGGTTTCCTCAGAACAAGCTAGCTTGAGCAATACAAAACACGGATATTTTAAAAACCATCTGTCTATTTCATCCATATCTGCCCAAAAGTACCCGAATGAAAAAGAAAAGGTATGGCGCAAACGTCACGCGAGGGCAACGAGATCGCCTGACCCGTCATTTCTTTGCCCACCGCCAAGGATTTTTTTGCCTACGGGACCAGCAGCATGCGATGCAAGAAAATGCATCCCAGTACACAGAACTTCTCCCGTCTGAATGCGCTCACTGGCTTTTATCAGGACGCAAAAAGACGTATTGCCGTCGTTAAGCAGCGTCACATCGTTGGTTTCTTACGAGAATGACAAATGACGCCGGTTAAGCGGTCGTTTGTCAACCGTACAACTATGTAACGCGGGCTTGTGCCGCTATGCGTATATGCGCATATAGTGCGCGTTTCTTCACTCAGCTCCGTATCAGAGTGCCGTTTCCAAAGGGTTAAAGAAGTTGCAAGTTCGGCACTGAAGCATGATGAAGCGTTTTAGATTTATCTTTTTTACTTGGGTCGCTACATTCTAAAAGGATAATGGAAATCGAAGTGCCTTTTACCACAATGCCTCTCACTGAGAAATACTCTTTGTTGATAGAGTCGTCGGTCATGAAAAAACAGCAAAATTTTATAGAATAAATAAGTACGTATAGAAACACAGCAATATTTGCACGATGGGCATTTCCGATGCTGCTTTGCTTTCATCACGGACCAACATCTCTAAGGATCATCGTTTCTGTCAGGATCATGATTCTTTTTAAATACCTGCCAAAACAGTGGAATACAAACGCGACGTTTTTCATAGCTCAAGCGGCAGCATGGCGTTTGGCGTAAAATTTGTAGTTTTTCTTTTCTTGCTCCTGCTAAAAATTTTTGCGTCTTCCAGCATTTTATATCAACCTAAAACAATACAACGAACTCTCAGAAACAATGCTCACTAAAATAAATGCGTGTTGTTAAAGCCAACCGCCGCAATATGATGGGCACTGCGTTGAGCAGCTTCCATCTCATCCTCGAAAGAAATCATCTTAGCCACCGCAATGCTTGCAATGGTGACGTGTTATACTGTCATAGCTTTTATCCGCTCAAGTATAAACGTGTCTTCTGCTGATTGCTCATTCTTTGCTTTTAGAGAAGTGCTCATCAGAATACCAGGTTATCGAGGCGAGAATAATCGGAGATGCCACCGAGAGGCAATGCCTCCATCTCTGTAACGAATTAGTAGAAAAATTCAGCTGCCAGCAACAAACAAGGCCGCTCCCAATGCTTTTGAAGATTCTTAGCTGACGTGAAATGGGCGAGCAGAATGTATCAATTTCGACCTCCAATCGATGTAATGTGGAAATGACATTCAAGCTACTATTGATCAAATGTTTAGGCGAATCCCCCAAGGTGGAGTAGTCCCGGGTTCTAACCCAGGACCAGGACGAATTTTAAGGCGGAAGCCTTTAATGTCTCATCGTTGTAAGCAGCAGTTGTCGACAGAAAATGTCACGCTTTTCAATTGGTGGAAACGGTCGTGACGTCACAGTGCGCGAATTTCAAACGGGGCCAATTGCACTTTGGCTAGTAACCATACAACCAATTGAAGGGATCGTATAGTGATGCTCCAAGTAAGTGGAACTGAGCTTAGTTAATTGCTTAATTACCCAATTAGCCTAATTAGCTTTACTAGTCAGGCCATATAAATAAATAAAAGCGATTAAGAAATTGGTCGAGCTCAGGAATCGAACCCCGGTCTTCGGCGTGAGAGACGAGCACGCTATCCACTCCGCCATGCCAGCTCGATGGTTCGGAATGAACAAAGGCGCGTCTAGTGAATACGGTGTCTTCACTCACTCTCATCCTCCTCCATTCCCTTCCGGCGAGGTTTAGGTGTCCACCGACAAATGATAGACAGATACATTTCCTTTCCTCAAAAACCAATTCACCGACGAGCGAGGCGTAGAACCGAATGGGCGATGGCGTTATATGGACTCCTTGGCAGCGTTGCAAGACGCTGTCGCGTTCCACTCTTAGGGGCGAAGCTTAACATCTTAACCACACATCAGTGACCACACTTTAGGTCAAATAAGTGCCCCCCTGAATTTTGACGGGTGTCCACCGAGATATATGATACAGTTACTGCGTAATTTCCTTTCCTCAAATACAATTTTCATTTTCTTCATTACGGCTCCTCTTTATCTATCTTCTTTCACTCCCACCTCCCTTCCTCTACGGTGCGGTTCAGGTGTCCACCGAGATGACAGAGAATTACTGCGCCATTTCCTTTCCTCAAAAAGCGTTGCGTTCAAAGGGCAAGGCATCGCGCTGAACGGGTGGTGGCGTTCCATGGACTCCCTGGCAGCGCTACAACGCGCTGTCGCGTTCCACTCCTAAAGGCGAAGCTTAAGCGTCATAAATTAGCAGTTGACTAGTATTCAGCTATTAATCAGTAATTAACAATTAATTAGTGATTTGCCATCACTTAGTAATTAGTACTCAAATATATGTGCCACAGAAACAGCGAAGGTGGTGCGGAAAACGCTTCCGCCTCTACCCACTTTAGACAGTCAAAGTGCCCCCTGAATTTTTCTTTAACTACGAAGTTTCTGAGAAAGCTGTATAACTTTCCTTTGTAGCCTGAAAAAGCTGTATAGCGTTCTTTTGTAGACGTATGGCTGAGCTCGGGTGGATGTCAATGAGTAATTGCTCCCTTATTACAAATATACTTCACCTTCGGGGATTCCCCTAAACATTTGACCAACACTGTTCCCACTTCGAATTATTGATCAATTCGCTCTCGCCCTACCATGAGCTTGCCGTCCCGGTTAGCTCAATTGGCAGAGCGACTGCTCCGGTGAAGCGGTGGTCCCGGGTTCGAACCCTGGACCAGGACCAATTTTTCTTTAACTACGAAGTTTCTGAGAAAGCTGTATAGCTTTCCTTTGTAGCCGTATGGCTGCGCTCGGGTGGATGTCGATGAGTAATTACTCCCTTATTTCAAGCTACTATAGTTGGATGCTACTCAGTAAACAAGGTGGACACAGCAGCGCATGGTTCATGCATGGCGTTAGAACGAATGATTAGGCCAGTTGGTATGACATTTTCCTAAAAAATAGAGCGAATTTCGACGAGGATTAAAGGAAGACACACAGACGCAGACGGGCGCTGACTTGCAATTGAAATTTATTGCTTGGAGTGTGGAAAAAAAATAGGTGAACCGCCAAACAACAAAAAGAAGCAACACACACATTCATTCATGGGTGGTGGTGGTGGTGAAAACATTTATTTCGAATGAACTGGAGGTATGTTTGGATCAGCCCGTAAGGGACCGATCCTTACAAACACTAGGTGGAGGTCCCTAGTATGGGACCCCAGTGGCGGTTGCCGCCGCCCGGGCGCGCCCGACTAAGGCTTGTTGGGCCTGTAAGTCGTGGCAGCCGAGCAGGGTCGCCTCCCAGTCCTCCCGGGTTGGGTTGGGGATGGGGGGAATAGCGGGGTTGGAGGGGCAGGCCCACACCATGTGATAAGTGTCAGAAGACACTGCACTACAGTGTGGGCAGCTGCCGCTAAAGGAGGGGTCAAAATGTTTTAGCGCTGCCGGGCACAGCAAAGTATTGGTGAGAAGGCGGAGAAGGAGCCGCTCATCCGCCTTCTTCAGGCCTTTACATGGGCTAGGGTAAAGGCGATGACAATTTTGATAATATGTTGTAATATCTTTGAATGTATAGACCGGATTAAAATCGTGTTCCTGATCGGATGGGGAGGAGAAAACAGCCCGGTGAGAGAGCGCGCGGGCGGCTGCGTCTGCTGCCTCGTTTCCTGCCAACCCCTGATGAGCAGGGGCCCATATGAGGTAACGGTGTGCGGGGTCCGTATCCCGTATGCAATTTTGATATATTCGATAGGCTAGGAAGGGAGTGCAGCCTTGTTCGACGTTCCGACAGGCCCCTCGCGAGTCGGTGATTATGTATTTTGAATTGGAATGTGAGGCCGCGAGAGCAATCGCGACCTCTTCTGCTTGTGTTACACTGCGAGCTCTAAAAGTTAGGCCGTTAACTGTGTTGCTGTTGTGAACTACCGCGGCCGTGTACCATCCTCCGTGGTGAGGGCCGGAAGCGTCCACGTAGTATACACCTGTTTTGTTGCCATAATATCGGGCTAGCGCTTCCGCTCGTGCCAGGCGCCGACCATTATGGTCTTCATGTGACATGTTTGCTGGAAGAGGCCGCACGTGGAGGGCACGTCTCCACAGTTCCGGGATGCGAAACCTGTCTTCCATTGGAGGGGTGTGTTGGATATGGAGTCGAGCAAGAAGGCGGCGACCCGACTCCGTTAGCGACAAGCGCGTGTACTGGTTTGTAAGGTGCGCCTCCCGGAGCTCCCGGAAAGTATTCACCACCCCAAGAGCCATAAGCCGGCTGTTTGAAGTAGTGATAGGGAGGTCAAGGGCACGTTTAACAATTTTGCGAAGGATGACCTCAAGGGCGTCCTCCTCTTGTTTCCGTAGGTGGAGATAAGGAGTCGAATAGAGAATTCGACTAGTTACGAAGGCGTTTGCCAGCCGCAAGGCATCCTTACTTCGTAACCCTCCGCGTTTGTTGGAAACCCGGCGGACCATGCGGCCCACCTGGTCCCCCACCTTACGGAGTTTGGCCAATGTAGTGTCTGGCCGCCTGTGTTTGTGGATGTAGAGTCCGAGTACCCGTATCTCATCACTTTCGCGTATGGGACCAATCTCAAGAGAGAGAGATATTTTAGTTGTGCACTTCTGTGAGGGGCGGAGGTGCACAAATTCCGATTTTTGAGGGGAACATTGAAGACCGCAGCGGCGGGCGTAGCGGTCTACTATCGTCGCCGCTGTTTGCAGGCTGGTTTCAATGTCTCCTGTGCTGCCCTGCGTGGCCCACAGAGTGATGTCATCAGCGTACAGGGCGTGCTGCACGCCGGCGACACCACTCAGCTGGGCCGGCAGGTGCATCATGGCCAGATTGAAGAGCAGCGGGGAAAGTACCGCGCCTTGAGGGGTTCCCCGCGTGCCGAGTAGGTAAGGACCATGGTCTCTATCTTGAATTCGAATGTAGGATTGACGATCCATTAAAAATTGGCTTATGTATTGGAATGTGTTGAGGCCGCAGTCGGTGTGACTTAGGTTAGTGAGTATGATCTCATGTGTTACATTGTCAAATGCCCCTTTAAGATCCAAGGCGAGTACTACCCGGTCATTATGGGGGCATTCGAGGGGGTCAAGGACTTCCCGATTGAGTTGCAGGAGGACATCCTGTGCGGATCTGTGTGGGCGAAATCCGAACATGGTGCTCGCAAAGACTTGTTTGTGTTCAAGATATGTAGATAACCGATCCCGCACCATCGTCTCCATTAGTTTGCCCACGCATGAGGTGAGAGAGATGGGGCGGAGGTTATCTGTGTCAATTGGTTTGCCAGCTTTAGGAATAAATGTGACCAAAGCCGTTTTCCATTCGATTGGCAGGGGGGTGTCCCCGCGCCAAATCGCATTTACGTATTCCAGGAGGGACTGGTATGTCAAGTCGGGCAGGTTCGTCAAAAGCTTGACGGTGACCTTATCCCGTCCTGGCGCAGTGCCCCGTTTCATTTTGGCGAGAGCCGCCCGCAGATCATGGAGCTGGAAAGGTTGATCCAGCTCCGTGTTCTCTCTGCCTGCATAAGAGTACGCAGATCCACGGGGGTCTTGGGCTGTACACAGATACTGGTCCCGAAGTTTCTGTGCCAGTTGAGTCGTGTTGCCAGGAAAAGCGTGCAGTGCTCGCTGCAAATGTTTTTGTGTTTCGGATCGTGTTTGGGTTGGGTCGATTAGGGCTCGAAAGAGACGCCACGTGTTTCGGCTGGACATTTGTCGCGCGGCCGTGTTGCATCTATCTACCCAGTTGGAGTCGGCGAGTTGGGCCGCGTACTCTGCCGCTTTCTGGGTAAGCTCGGCAATTCGAGCTTTAAGCTTTCTATTGTGTTTCTGCCGTCGCCAACGGCGGACGAGGCTGCGACGGGCTTCCCAGAGGTGTAGAAGGTGGTTATCCACGTCCGTGACCGCCTCTGAGAGCTGGATGTGTGTTTCATGCGAGGAAAGGTGTGCCAGCAGCTGTTGGGACCATGCTGTGTAGCCTTGCGCGGAAATGGGTGTATTATCAAGTGAGTTAAAATTTTGCCTGAATTTCGTCCAATCTGGGATATGGGCTTGTGTTCTTGGACGCTTGAGGGGGCGTGTGCGTAGTGTAGTGTTAATGATGCAGTGGTCGCTACCGAGGGTCTCCTCGGTGTTGAGCCAGTCTGCGTGTCGTATGTTGCGAGTGAAGGTTAAGTCCGGACACGTATCCCGTGTCACGGAATTTCCTAGCCGGGTTGGGTGGACAGGGTCCGTGTGGAGGGTGAGGCCCAACGTGGACGCAAGCTCCGCCAGCTTACGCCCGCGCGACTCCTCCTTGCGATACCCCCACTGCTGACTGGGAGCGTTAAAGTCGCCCACAATCAGCAGGGGATCGCGGCCCGCTACTCTTAGCGCGCGGCTAAAGAGGTCCGCAAAAGTCACTCGCTTTAGTTTGGGAGAGCAGTACACGTTGAGTATATGCAACGGTGGGTCCCTGCGGCGGACTGGTAGGAGGGTCACCATTACATAAGAGTACTCTAGTTGGAGGTCGAGATCCACTAGGTTGGCTGTGTAGTTTTTGTGAACGAGAAGACAAGACGCGGGGTCCTGTTGGAACGTCGTGTAATTTGAAATTGTGGCGCCCAGGCCTGGCTCTTGGAGGGCAACCACGGCTGGTAAGGACTCGAAAGTTTCAAGGTAGAGGCGGAAATTGGCCCGCTTAGTGCGGTCCTTAAAGCCTCTACAGTTCCACTGTGTTATTGAAGTTGACACGGCCGAATTGGATATGGCGGAACTCCTTTGATTAAGGTGTCTCGCCATGATTTAAAATTCTTGGGGGGGAGGAGGAGGGATTGGCTGCCTCAGAGCCAGCTACTTGCGCCATCAAGGGGGTGATGACGGAAGGAGCGGGGCAGCTGTCCTCATTGTCCGAATCAATAATCAGACGGTTGAATTTTGAAGGACGGGATACGTCCCTAATGGGCCCCGTCCGACGGAGGAGGCGGGGGTTGTCCAATATGTGTTTTGATACTACCGCGGGGATGGCAGATTTGACCTTGGTCAAGATTTGGTCCATGGCGGTCTCGATCATAGATCGTAATTTAGAGGTTAAACGCTCCTCCATCGCGGAGATGGCTGTCACGAGGGCAGGCGAGATCTCCGCGTCGCTCTCCATTGCGTCCGAGTTCTGCGGGCTCGGAGCGGCGGACGCCAATTTTGATTCTAAATTTTGAATTTTGTTGAGCAAAAGCTCATTCTGTGCCCGGAGCACGTCGATCTGTTTTTTGTATTCCGCATCGAGTGCGGAGACGATAACTGGGGAGGAGGGGGAATGGGAGGAGGAGGAGGCGATCTCAGCCCAGCTGCTCACCTGTTGTTTGCCGTGTTGAGACGCTGATGCCCGGGCGCCGGCAGCGCCATTTGTCTTGAGCGCCGGGAAGTGGCCAGCGTCCCTGCCGCTGGGCGGTGGCGGTGGGGGCGTAGTCTTGTTCCCGGGTGGTGACTTCACCGAGGATGATGATGATGACGTTTTGTTGTCGATGCCATCAGCTCCACGCGGCGTTCCGCCACCGGCACCTGAATTGGGATGACTTGCCTGCCGGCCAGGTCGCTGTTTTCCAGGGAGCTCTTGGCGCCTAGTCTTGCGGCCGGGCACCTTGAGCTGCCTGAATTTCCCCGTGCAGTCCCGGGAGTTGGTGGCGTGGGCTTGCCCACAGACTGCACAGGACGGTGTGCACTCATGCGGTGTCTTCACCCCGTCGACGGTCGACACCGCACTGCCACAAAGGCCACACTTTTGATCCGGGCAGGGGCATGTGTCCGCTCGGTGTCCCACGGTGCCGCACCGCACGCAGGCCGGGATTGTTTTCTTATATGTACGCACAAGGGTGACTTCCGAGTTGTAATGAACGTATCGCGGCACCACTTTGCCCACGAAGGTGAGCACCGCGACGTCTGATTTTCCAAGCTTGCGGATATCGGCAAGCTCTCCAGCACGCCACTGGATCTTGTTTTGCAGGGACTCACTGGTCTCGTGCTTGGCCACGGTGATGACGCCGCGGCACACGTCACCAGTGAGCTTCAACTGGCCGTACATAGAGAGCTGGCCTTTCGGTGTTGTTAGTTGGAAGTCCCGCAATAGCTTGTCTGCGACGTGCGGCTCTCGGGTGCCTGCCACGATCAGGTTTTGCTCCCATGTGGGGAGCAGGCTGAGCGATGCTGCGGCCTTGGCGCCCAGGTAGGCCGCGAACGCTGCTCCCAGCTCACCATGTTGAAAGACATCCTTCAGAGCGACGGTCACCCGGGGCTTCAGGATGATAACGATGTCTTCGGGATGAAGCCGCGGCAGACACTGAAGGAGCTAATCGCTATGTCACTTGCATGTGGCTAAAAAGTGCAATTCTTTAAATGAAACTGCCAGAGAGGAGCTGCTGACGCGTGTTTGTGCTGATCGGGCGATTTGTTCGGCTTCAATTTATTTTCGCGCTAGCTGATTTGTGTGCTTCCTTATAACCTTGGTTTTCATGAAGTCCGGCTGGCAATTTTCGCTCTCACATTCTCTGCAATGAATGTCTAGATGCCATTTCGCGGTGTTATTCACGTTGTTGTTGTGCTCTTTGAGGCGTTTGTTTAGGCATTTGTCCGTCTGGCCAGCATTTTGCTTGCCGCATGATAGTGGGATGACATGGACGACACCTTCTTGGCAAGCCTGGAAACGGTTCTCTTGATCAGTCATACATTCTTGCTCTACATATTGTGAGTTAACGTTTTTACATATCTTACCTAGCTTTTCGGGCTCGGTGAAGACAACCCTAACTTCTGTACGCTTACGAATCTTTTTTCAGCCTGTGTGCGAAACAAGTAAGCATCCGTCTGTGTATCTTCCTTCAGACCTCGTCCAAGTTCGCACTGTTCTTCAGGAAGTTCTTAGCGGGGCAACATTATAATGCTTCACGTATTAAGCAAGCCACAGACATAAAAATTATGTACCTTATAATATTATTTTATAATTAGCCTTTCATTCAAGCATTGAGAAAAGATTTAATAATGGGCTATTTTTATGTTACGAGGAACAGACCACAGGGGCCACAAATGTGGGAGGATGCTTACTGAAGACTTAAGTCGTATGCTACTGCAGATGATACCGATGAAATGTAATGGAGCTTAGCAGCTTGGACAAGGTGATCCACATAAATTAGTTACTGTAAAACTTTGCGCCGGCGCTTCAACTAATTTCTGACGTACTAAAGTAAATGCAAGACACTTGGCGTCTCTTAAAAACCACGGGCCTGTTTTGGAACAGTCTTATAGTGGTGCCATATAACTTTAAGCCAAGAGTGCATCCTTTTAACATCCTGCCTTAAATTCATGACGTGTTCTTCTCATGTCCCAAGAACCAGCTCACCTTTCTGAAACTCGTGCGGCCATTCGGACAGAGCAGAGCACTAAAACCAATTTCAATGGATACGCCTCTCGTATATACTACGTATCCATGTGGCCATGAGCTGATTAATTTAAAATAATAAACACCAACCGCCCCATAGGAACAAGAAAGTGATAAATAAGAAACAGAAGAACTGCGATCAACAAATGAGTGTAAGTGTCCATTAGGGAAACAATTATCCTAAAAGCAGATTTTTAATCAATGAGCAACATTAACAGAAAAGCAAAAGTCACCTAGAAAAGATAAATAATGGTAAAGAGGTTGCTCAGCTTGGGCGACGCAAACTGGGCAGTCTTTGGTGACAACTATCTAGAAAAACCAAAAAGTTTCAGTGAAAACCGCGCGAGGACTATGTGCTTTGAAAATAGTTCCAAAGCATTGTAACTGAAGCAGTTTTCTACTTTCCCCGGTAAAGGTGCTAAGAAAGCCAAACGCATATACTCTCGTAACGCTTAGGCCTACGAAATGAAATAAGAAATGAAATTTCTTATCTAGAAGGAGGCGTAATTGATCCTGAATTCCCATATTCCGCCGAATCTTATTTTTTGTTCCTGCTGCAAAAAGCAAGAATTATAAGTATTCGTTAGTTTTAAACTCACAGTCACTGATAACGGTGCCTTGGGGCTGTACTGAATATTTTTGACAATGCTTAATCTTTTCGTTTTTCAAAAAATTCAGGGGACACTTTGTTGACCTAAAGTGCGCAGAGGCGGAAGCCTTAAGCGCAGTGTTGCTGCTTGTGTCACTGATGTGTGGTTAAGATGTTAGGCTTCGCCTCTAAGAACTGAACGTGACAGCGTCTCGCAACCCCGCCAGGGAGTCCACAGAACGCCATCGCCCGTTCGGTTCTACGCCTTGCTCTTCGGTAAATTGGTTTTTGTGGAAAGGAAATTATCTGTCTCGCATATTTGGGTGGACACCTAAACCTCGCCGTAACGGGAAGGGAGGGAGATGGGAGTGAACGAAGACACCGTATTCACTAGACGCGCCTTTGCTCATTCCAAACCATCATTCCAAACCATCGAGTTGGCATGGCGGTGCAATAAAGACAAAAAAAAAAGAGTTGGCATCGCGGAGTGGTAGCATGCTCGTCTCGCACTCCGAAGACCGAGGTTCGATTCCCGAGCTCGACCAATTTCCTACTCGGTTTTATTTATTTATCTGGTCTGACTAGAAAGGTTACTTAGGCTAATCGGTTAATTAAGCAATTAACTAAACTCAGTTTTACTTGGAACATCACTATACCATCCCTTTAATTGGTTCCATGGTTACTAGCCAAAGTACGATTGGCCCCGTTTGAAATTCGCGCACTTTGACGTCACGTCCATTTGGTCCACTTGAAAAGCGTAACATTTTTGTCGACAACTTCTGCTTACAACGATGAGGCATTAAAGGCTTCCGCCTTAATACCTCGTTAACTTCGTCAGGAATGAGCACATAGCCTTCTTTAAATGCAACCGTTGCAGTCGTGAAGTAAAGGTGCGAGTTTGTAATCACTAACATTATTCCTCTACAAACTCTGAATCCGGCTCCTCTGGTCCTAACTGCCATTATTCATCATGCAGGAAGGAACATTTAAGCCACATTAGTCAAACGTAAACATACCACAGGCTACGCATCTCAGCCATTTTCTTTGTGCTTTGACGAAGTTACATCGCCTTATCCCACCATTTTCTATCTCCCGAGCATACATTATCCGCATCCTTAAAGGCGTCCTCATTTTCATACAACCGCCGCGCCCCTGTCAAGAAATATGTGGAGAGGTCCTGTAATTAATGGTCTTTGCAGCTATGGGTTGAGTGAGTCTTGATAATTCGCTGCTATCTACAAATTACCACACCACCCCTCCACACGACCTGCCTGAACTCCATCTGTATCCCTTGCCTTATCTTTACCCGTAATTACTGCACCCCAAGCAATAAGTGACGAGTCCTAACGTATCTTCCACAAGTGATAAATGCACCGTGAATTCCTATGAGAGGCGAGTCACGAAGAAAAAAAATGCGGTTCCCAGCTTTCGCCAAAATAAACACGACAGTCCTACAAGCACGCGTGGATGAACATACATGCACAACATAATTTACACACTCCGTACGTCCGCTTAAACTGCTCTCAAACACTCTAGGAACGGCACAAGAAGCGCCAATTCGTAAAGAACACAACTAACGCTGTTTTCCTAGAGGTACGTTGATGTGGGCATCGTCTCAGTGTACAACTAATACAATGAAGTCGTCTCTGCATTGGGTCGTCTCTGGCACCTGTCCTGTGTAACATCTATCTCGAAGCGATGGACAAACGAATAGCTCAACATCTTCCTGACGCAAACGTGACCAAGGTGTTCCGGTATGTGGATCATTGGTGAAGGCGCACTGGATATTCCAGCGATTATAAGCCTATTCGAAGACAAATCCGGTGGCCTTACTTTTACTTCGGAGCCACTGCAGAACAACCACATCCAGTTCCTAAATTTATGCATCTATTTTTCAGAACGCCGCATCTGTTGGATGTACAACCCTCGCTCCAGAAAAGCCCCCTTTCCCTATGATAGCGCCCACTCCAAGCTTGTCAAACGGGCGATTGTTAGTAATAGCCTGCAGCCAGCCTTGACAAAAAGCTGTGACCATTGTGCAAAGCAAAGCTTTGAAGGTCAAGTGAAACGTTTGAGGGGTGCTGGGTATCCAGCAAATGTGATCTCCAGTGTATCAGAAGCCATTCTGCAAAAGCTAAAGCCCAAAAAACAGCGTGCTAGGCAGCAAGATGGGAATCCTGTGCACGTCATCCCGTACTACCACAAGCTCTCGCACAATTTGAAGAAAATAGCCAACAGGTACAAGATTAATCTAGTATTTTCTGCGCCATGCAAGCTGTCTACCATCTGCAGCATGATGACCAAGACGAAAGAGCGTAATGACTGCGAAATCAAACATGCGATGCAATCGATGAGCTGTTCTACGGGAGTCGTGTACGAGATTCCGCTTCTGTGTGCTGGTTCATACATAGGGCAGACTGGTAGATGCGTAAATGAACGCTTAGCGGAACATCGACGGAGTGTGAATGGTAATGCGGGCGGACATCTGGCAGACCACTGCAAGAAATACAGAAAGTGTTTTTGTGAGTATGACTGCGGATCGGACTGCGACTTCAAGTGTGAACCTATGCTTGGGGAGTCCGAAATTAGGGCCAGAGCGAGGGACCAACGCCAGAGGGAGGTGATCGAGGCCTGGCTCATATCCAGAGGAGGTGACTGGTGCGTGAGCAAGTCATCGATTGCCTTATCGAAGAAAGAAATCAGGTTTCTGGACGGTAGCATTGCTTAGCCGCCTTTGTGCTTTTAGGTTTCTCTTCGCAGGGTGCTTTGTTTTTCCTTACTGCTTTCTCTCACTTCCTTGTCGCTGTTTTCACTACGTTTTTTTTTCTTTTCTTTTTTCTTTTTTTTTTCTTTCAAGGTTTCACTTCTTTTGTTGCCGGGGGCCCCCGGGGGTGTTATTTCGTTGGTTTACTTTCACGCGTTTGACTCGGCGTTTGCCACGCTACTGACTTCCGTGTATCATGCAGTCTTTGACACGAGATTACATCCTATTCTGTTGTTTTTTTTTCATGATTCATCCGGTTTTTTAAGTAGTTGCATATGCCTTCTAGTGATTATCGGGTTGTGTGATATCCAGTTGAGTGTTTTTGATGCTGGCATTATATAATCTTTTGGCGAGTCATTATCTTCTTGGAATTGTGATGGCCTGTTGGTATTTAAAGCTCTGCCGTTTTCAATAAAATTTCAGTCGTTAGTTCGGCGCCAGTCCTGTTGGTTGTGTGTCTCTTGTGTCCCCGTCTTTTTGCGCTGCTGTTACCTTCCTTAAGAAGTCGACACATTGTGAGAGAGGCAAACGCGCCATGTACTGGGAAGCCGAGATGTATATTTAGCTGTAAATTACCTGCAAGAAAAGCCCGGTATTAAGTGTTTACAACAAAAATTTAATGTTTACGCTGAAATTTAACCAAACACAGGGATAAGTCAAGGCGAGTACAGTGCCCCTAACAGTTTCATGTAGGACATCACATCTCTTGCTAGCACAGTGCGCCATGCCTGCATACGTTTAATCGGCCAAGAAATGATTGAGACACACGTCCATGCATGTAGACTGTTGGTGTGGGCATCCAAATTTCAAACCGTTCATCTCTACAATGAAAAAAATTCGTCTGGACGCCAGAAACTGAATCTACCTGTCTTGCCGAATGCTCACACGGCAAAGCAGCGCCAATTTGCTGTGGTGCCTGTTGCTGTATTTACACCCTTAGTCACAAGATTGTCAAATTCTTAATTTCCTGCGCACGGCCTTTTTCACGCCAGTTGTTACATGGGGAAACTAATTAGGCGCCGTGAACCGCAAGCGAGAACGTAGATATTGTATTCGTGTGCGTAAGCAAGTTCTGTTCGGCAGCTGGCTGAACTAACGAGGAAACCTCTCACTCTTACAGTAAGACGGCCAGTTTTGCCAGCCATCATGTGCCGCAGTATACAGTTCAGTCATACGAACGCTTGTACATGAAATGAATGCTTAAAGCGGTAACCGCATGAAGCGATCTTCATGGCGACCGCCGACTCCTACTGCTGCCGCTGGTACATCCCCTCAAAGCGACGAGACTTGGGGATAAAGCGGTGCGTTTTAGGTGTTGCTATGTGTCCGCCGCTCCACTGATGAGTCACATTGCGTCATCAGAAAAGTAAATCTCAGCTAGTACAGCGTTTTTAGATAAGGAGCATAACGTCCGATAAAAGCACTGAATAATATTGTTACGCCGCGCTGCGGCGCTGGCGCACTGCAGTGCAGCGGAAAGAAGAAGAAGAACTCGGTGTGCGCGAGACCGTGGTGGAGCCCGCCTGACGCTGACCGTCCAGTGACGTCCCCGATCCCGACTTGTAAATAAACCCGTTCCCGTCCTCGCAACTTCGTGACACTTGGTGGAGGTGGGGTTTTGACGTCCTGGACCCTATCTCCGTTCGCAGCAGCCGACGCTTGGCCGGGCTACCACCCGAATTTCCCATTATGGCTACCCGCAACGGCACAAATCCACCACCTGCCAGCACCTCTGAGCCGGGTCCACAAACCAGCCGGGACAGCTCCGAACAGGTCAGGTTCTGGCCGCCTCAGCGCGAGCCCCGCATGTTTTCTGGCGCTGCGGACGAGGACGTCGAGGAGTGGCTCAAGCACTACCAGCGTGTGAGCAAATACAACCGCTGGGACAAGTCGATGCAGCTTATGAACGTTGTTTTCTTTCTTGCGGGAACGGCACTTTTATGGTTCGAGAACCATGAGGACGCACTAGCTACATGGGACAGTTTTGTCGACGAGCTCAAGGCGTGTTTCGGTGACACGATATCGAAAAAAAAGAAAGCCGAACAAACACTTGCCCAACGAGCTCAACGACCTAACGAGACTTGTACAACGTACATTGAGGAAGTCCTAAAGCTGTGCTCCACTGTAAATCGCACCATGACTGAAGACGACAAAGTCGGCCACCTCTTAAAGGGTATTGCTGAAGACGTCTATCATTTCCTGATAACGAAGGACGACCTCGCCAATTCGTCTGACGTCATTCGTCATTGCCGAACGTTTGAGGCCCTCAAGACTCGCCGCATTTCCCCCAAGTTTGGCCGTCTTTCCAACGTGCCCATCGTCGCCAGCGTGGACTTTGCGGGCAGTGACGACCTTGCTTCAATCGTCCGACGCATCGTCCAAGAAGAGCTGAGCCAGCAATTTCAACGCCCCGCCGCTGCTCCCGTATACAACGCATGCTCGCTACAGCCTCCACTCCCTGAGCCACAAGTCAACTGGGCCAGACAGGCCTACCCTGGTCCACGCACTAATACCGACCAAGGTCGCGTCTCTGCACCTCCAACGTACCAGTCCTATCCCCGCTCTGAGGAAGAGCACTATTCTGCGCCTCGGAACTCCTACCCCCCTCCGAGCGACTTCCCCGGTACTTACGCTCCACGTGCGGCCCTAGTTTGCTACCGTTGTGGTCGTCCTGGGCATACTTCCCGTTACTGTCGGCGTCGCGACCAACCACCCCGCTTCTTCACACAATCGTCGGCCCGGCCGTCCCTGGCTTTCCGTGGTCCCCAGTCCTGGAACCCTCCTCGTGACTGGCAGCCACGCCAAGACCGACCCTTCCGCCCCAATTCTCCCGTTTCCGACCGCAGCCTCACACCACCGCCTTCGCGACGTGGCCGTTCACCATCGCCTCGTCGTCGTTCTTCCCCACCACCGCCGGAAAACTAGCTCCTGCGGCCGATAGAGGTGAGGTCGCGGAACGGTCGTCATCAACAATTCCTCTGCCGGTCATCATGTTGAAGAACAAAGTGTCTGTGTGTGTTGGTGGCTTAAACATTCTTGCATTAGTGGACACCGGTGCCGCTGTGTCGGTGATGAGTTTTTCTTTCAAAAAGCGCCTTGGACGCAAAGTGATGTTTCCATGGGACCAGAGTGCCAGTTTTCGTGGTGTTGGGGGTGAAACTTTGCGCCCAGTTGGCATCTGCTTCGTATCAGTCGCCATTGCTGGAGAGAAGTTTCGAGCAAAATTTGTCGTATTACTCCATGCCACGCATGATGTCATATTAGGTATTGATTTTTTACGTCAATGCGGGGCCACTTTGGATTGCGGAGCAGGAGAAATTTCTCTCCAGCGCAATATGTTATCTACTTTTGTGCAGGATTCATCCGACTGCAGTGATGGTGTCTTTAGTGTCACGCAAGATGTGCGTTTGCCAGCCATGGCAATATTATTCTGGTAATACAATGAATTTATGAGGGACACAGAGCAGGGGTGCCAAACTACATTTTCCGGCGCTAAAACATCCATGAGGAGAGTTTTGTCTCTTGCACCTTTTCATATCCATTCAAAATATACACACCGCAACAACTTTTGTTGCTCTGTTATTCCTACCATGCTTCCCCTGAAATAATTCAATGCGTGGCTCACACGAAGCTAGCATCGGCAGCTTCTTCGCTAAACCGCGGTAGACTGAAAACTTCAATAATCGCAAAACAGCCAGATTAAGTTACGTAGCAGCAAAGGCTTCTAGCGTTGGTTAGTCTCGCCAGATGTTTCCTGGCGGTGTGCGAAAGTTTTGCTAACCCCCCAAAGCTTGAGGAAAGCAGTGACTCACAGTGGTTCAGCGGCTGCCAGCCAATCGCACGATCCTATCCCGTGACATGTCGCCGCGAATTATCGCTTCATGCGGTTAGGGCCAAAATGGAGTAAGTTTTTAAATGGAGAAGTGCATTCATGTCGTCGTCTTTGTACTCCTCAAGTTCGTCTGGCAATTTCGTGCTCAACCAGTTGTTCAGCATGATTATTGTTATTATTCTGATGTTAATGTGGCTATGTCCTTTGCAACAGGTGGGCGCAAGTTTTGAACCCTAACTGTTACGTGGAAAAAGTGAAAAGAAAATTTAAGCAATGAAAGGAAAGTGCAAGGCAGCCGTGAGCGCCCTGCACACATGGGTCACTTATCTCACCTTAAGCCTGCGTCATCTAATCCTGCATCAGCGCGCTGTCACCTGTAACTTCTGCGAAGCGGCATTGTCTGGTCGACCACCGCCACTGGCGCAGTCATTCTTTAGTGGCTGCCACTGTCGTTCTCGGCATGTCGCGGTTGCAGGGTGCAAAGCCCAGCGCTTGAGGCGCAGCTGTGCCCTCTAGGTACTGGGAGGTAACCCAGCGCAGCGTTCAACAATGTGTTTCGCACTTTCCTGCGCTTCTTCACATGCTCGGCAGAGGCCGCGTTATATTTCCGGGCTTGTGTCGAAGCATTGCCAATAGAGCAAAGTCCGGAGTTCTCCCGCGCGTGTCGCAAAGAGGAGAGCACTCCCTGCGCCATTATTGCAGTTCTCCGGCGCTGCTGTGCGCTTGTGGGCGCGAGCTCATGCGTTGATTTTTCCAGCATGGAAGATCGCCATTGTGCGATTTCGGCTCCTCGAACGCGCTGCTGTGCCGCCTGACCCCACTTCTAAGCGCCTGTTACTAGTAATGGTTCGCTGAGGAATCCGAACTTGTGACTCGCCTTGCACACTCGTGAGGTCCACGCGATCACGGCACCCTTGAAGGTGGTACGCTGAAGTATCCTGCGCCCCCACCTTTAATCTTTCACATGGCGAAGCCGACCTTCGAAGGCCAGCTTACTGCTCGCCTCTCGGGCCTCGAAGAACCAGTCCGAATCACCTTTGATGGCCTCAACAGCCACACGCCCTTGGCAGTCCAGTGCCACGCATCCCACCTCACACTGACCCTGCTCCAACCAGGCTCGGATACTGGCCGACATACGCACCACTGCGTCAGCAGATGTCAGGGCAGGGACGTGCACGGATTTCCATAGCTCGCGAACGAGGAGGTACCTGTCTATGCTATATCCCCGCATTGACCGGCGATGCAGCAGAGCATTGGCTCTCTAGCAGGCTTGCCTGAGGTGCTCCTCATGCTCTCTCAGGAGATCTGGCGATGTAGAGATGACGCCACCAAGGAAGCGGTACGTGGTAGCTTGTGAGATGGTTTTGTTGCCTGGCAAGACCACCGCGTCCACTTCTGGTGAGCCCGCGGGAACAGCACTACCTGGATTTATAGGAGTTGCTGCGTCGCTGCACACGTAGCGAGCCATTTCTTGTGCGCTGCGAGAACTAGCCCTCATCGCTTTACCCTACCCTAAAGCTTTACTCAACTTTGAGAAAGGTACCCAATGTAGCCAAATCTGACCATACAACCGAGGATTTCGCGGGATAACGTTTCTCCTGGCGCACTTAGTGGGCTGCACTTTGTTAAGCTATGAGTGTAAGCAAACGAACGCAGTGCACCTTTCATGAAGTTATTTTCTCCAATTAGTATAGTGTTTTCCACTGGGTGATTACGAAATCGCCAGACGAACTTAATGTGCACTGATGACAAAATTGCATTTCTGCATCAAAACAGTTATTTTATTGAATCGCAGACCTAAACGCTGCCGTGAGCATTTATGTGTTTCTCAGAAATGTACGCACACTTCCACTTTGATCCAAAAAGAAACTTTTCCCGTGCGTGGTTGTCATGCCGCTCCGTGAAGGACTACAGCTACCGGCATGATACACAGCTGCAGTGCCATAGTGAAACTTTGGGTGAAATCGGTCTCGTACGTGTTTACTCGCAAACTGCGTTATATCGGCACTTTTGATCATGGAACTGCTGGGAAAAAAACAGCGCTGAGACGAGGGACAAAGGAATGAAAAGACAACAGGACCGGCGCCGGTCCTGTTGTCTTCTTTCTTTGTCCCTCGTCTCAGCGCTGTTGTTTCCCAGCAGTATGCACCAACTAGCTCAACTCTCCATTTTATTGATCATGGAAGATGCAGGTGAGCTAGGTGAAGGCGGTTTCTTAGCCGCTTAACCTTCACATTTGTTTGCAGACGACTGAGATCACTCTGCTTCTCTAAGAAGACATCTGGAGGAACGAAGCTGTCGCCTGGTCGGCTACGTTTCACAGGTTGTCAATTCCGTTAGGGTTATAAAACTCAGGTGCCGACGACGAGAACCGAAACATATATCCACCAATTTTCTTCGTCAGCAATTTATGTGGCTTTCAAGACGTTGCCCTATAATTCTTGCTGTCAGAAGCGTCTACTTTTCAAAAAGGAAGTTGAATTGCAGCTCTAAAAAGATAAAGTGTCCAGTGGAATACTTAAAATGATCGACGACGATAGCGACAATTTATTGGCAGCTTCCACTGACGGTGCTGTGCAGGTGCGAAAACATTACCTGAAGCATGCAAAGCTTTCTAAAATGCTTTATGACGTTAGGTACGGTCACCAAATGTAGCACAGTTTCGCGCAATTACTCATTCGGAGCGTAGTGTTTCTGTGAAGACCAAGCAGCAGTGTGCAAGATGACATCACACTGCATTTCTCCATCACTTAGAGTGAGCATAGAGAAATCTACGGCCTTTTTGTTTAACATTAAACAGAAATTCATACTTGTACCTGCACCTCATACCTAAAATTTCAGCAGTCAGAAAGAATGCAGGGGAACACAAATATTGTTTCTTTGCATTCAGCATTTTGCAGTGGGACACTCATGAGGTGCGTTTCACTTATCAAGTGCCGGCGCAGTACTTTTGGTAGCAAAAAGATTTCTCGTAATTATAAACTCAGCGCATGTCGCCACAAGACACTAGACGTTATCGTCGAATTCTACATTCGTGTTTTGACCACCGATAACGAAGCATTGTCCGGAAGTTGACACTATAAAAATATAAAAGCGCACGCAGAGAGGGCGCTACCGTTGATTTCACGTCACCGATTTCACACCCTCGTCTTCGCGCTCTTCCGATAATGTCAAGCCATCACACCCAATCTTCTGCTTACACAAACGAAAGGGGACGGGGGTGGAAAGGGGATAAATGCTAATAGCTTTCGTAATCATTCATTCCCGCACTCAAAACTCAAAATTCGTTTCTTTGTTTGGTTGTTTTCTTGTGTGAGAAAGAAGTTCTACTACGCCTCAAGGTACCTTAAAGCGCGCGCTGCCACACCGGCTTCTCATATTCTTGTGTCTATCAATTTGTCACCTATGCATGTTGCCCACCTTAGAACTGCTGTTCGTATTCATTCGCTTGGGCGCAACTTTCTTGCATTGACTGCCCTTGGGAGCCGACGCAGTGGCTTAGTGGTTATGGTGCTCGGCTGCTGACCCGAAAGACGCGGGCTTGATTCTGGCCGCGGCGGTCGCATTTCGATGGAGGCGAAATACTCGAGGCCCGTGTGTTGTGCGATGTCAGTGCACGTTGAAGAAACCCAGGTGGTCGAAATTATTCGAAGCACTCCACTAAAGCGCCCTTCAGAGCCTTTGTCGTTTTTTGGACCTTAAAACCAAAGTAGATCAAACCTACTACCACTGGGAATCTCTTGTGCGAAATCCTTTGCATATTTATTTAACTTGTCCGGTAGACACTGCCGCATGCATCGACTGCAGGTACGAGGAATTTATTGAGCAAAGTTTTCGCCGCCTTCGACCTTTGCATGACTTGTTCCTCTTACTACTAACCGTGTCAAGCCTCCTCGACGCCAAAGAATTCAAATGAACGGAAATGCTTAGGGCCAGAACGCATTTTCAAATGCCGAAAAAAAGCCATATGGGGACTGCTAAAGTATTTTAAAGCTTCTATGAGGGACCATGTAAGCTTTAACGGACATATCCTTATTAAAACTTTCAACGTGAACGTTTTAGTATTGAATGTTTTCCGTATGACTTTTATGCAAGCAATATATAGCAAACGCAGTCTACACGAACTAATCGGACAACGCATTCGCAAAGGCTCGAATATAATTATGGACTAGGTTTGACTTCATGGACGTAATGTGAATACCGTACGAATAGGATATGGAACCTATACTTCTGGAACTTTATGTAAGCGCACGAATTACTTTTCTTATTCATCACGTACCGATTTCGCAGTCCCGAAATTCCACATGCGCGCGGAATTTCCGAACCGCACCGAATTTCGCACCGAACGTTCCAGTAGACACTCGAGGCTATACGTGTTGTATGAACACTACATTTTCTGAACTCTATCGATTCTTCCCGTTTCACGGCAATGGGACGAACAATTCCCGGCAAGTTTGTTACATTGCGCAGGATGTGCAAGCTGATTGCAACTGAATATACTACCTGTTTCGTCTTCCGTTTTAAGGCGACATTGCGGTATAGTAGAGCTTGTCCGTCTTAAATGGTAAAAGCATCAGCCATTCCGCCGCAGTCGGAGTAGTACGCGACAGCCTAAACGTAATAAACACGCGTGCATGTCACTGAAATTGTCAAGTCAAGTGGGCCGAAGACTGGGCACCAAACTGAAACTACTCACAGACATATATACTGCAATGTCTTCAAAAAGGTGTCCCCGTTTTACAGTGAGCGCTGCAATTCAATTATTAGCGCGAAGGCATTTCTAGCTGCACTCTCCGGGTTACAGCGGTATGTGTATTCGTGTGGAAGCCCCTGAGCAGCAGGTGTAACTGGCTTACTGGGTCAGTGAACATGTTAATCGCGCAGCGAGTAGGCGGTGGCGTCCACCTATAAATTAAGGCAGTTATATGCTTTTCCTTTTCTCAAATGCAACGGAAGGTCTAGATTCTGTTTATTTCGAGGAAAGGAAAGTAGTTTAACTTGCTCCCTGGGTCAGTGAACACCTCGATCGCACTTTGAGGTACGTAGCAATGGTGTGCACCTGCAAAATGCCATGCTTTCGCGCTATATTTTGTGCTTAGCAATGCTAAACCACAAGTCATTATTTTTTGTTCCCTCACTAAGCATAAAAAGCACTGCGTACAGTGTTGCGCAATACGCATTCCTGTTGGTACAGAGCCTCGGAAAGCATCAAATCCAGCTGATCAATATTCAATAGGCGCCGTAGTTTGCTTTGGCGTGACACAGTTGTCACAGATTAGCGACTAGGCATGCAACTCTCTGTGAGGCATAAATGTTCTCCATGCTCATTCTCTTTAATCGTGCCCATCGTGCCGTCGTGTTTGGCACAGAAGTCACAAAGCGGCGCTTCTTTTGCAAGCATTCAAAGCCGCCGTTTGTTCTCTAGGAGGCAATCAAATTCCGACTGCGTGCGCACGTGCTTGTGTGTGTGCGTACATTCGTGCGTGCTTGCGTGCGTACGTGCGTACGTGCGTGCGTACGTGCGTATGTGTGCGTGCGGGCGTGCGTGTACTCGTGCGCAAAAGGTTTGTGCCTTCAGCAATCAATCAAAACCTCCACCGACAGAGATTCAGACCGCAAACTTCCGCTCTTTCTCTTCCGCTGTCTGATTCAATCTACTCTCCGGAATCAGCCGCTGCTGCGAGACCCCGCTTGACGGCGTCTCTCCCTACCTTCGCCCCATTGCGGCCTTTTCAAAAGGACACGCAGATTGTAAACAGAGCTGCCGCGCAGAACCAATGTTTGCCCTAGGTGTACGAAGGGAAGTGAACGAATTGAGCGTCTTGCTCGTGCATGTCCTCCGGATGTCCCAGTAATTTCTTCAAAGCACCCTGCTCTGGGAGAGAAGCGAACTGAATGATTTGTTAAAATCTCGGAACAGTCACGCTGAATACAGCCGACCTGAGTGCAAGCATCAATGTGTCCGTACACGTTTTTTTTTTCTGAGTGTGTCATGGCAAAAGGCAGTGGCATAAATCTACTGCAGTGTTTTCTTTGTGATGCTATAGATCATACTCAGTCGTTCTGCTCACATGAGCAGCGCTTAAGCCAAAATGGCTGCCTAAAATTGAAAACTAATAACAAAATAGCTGGACATGCCTCTAGATGACACTAAAAACCTCTGAGCTTAGTCCATCGTACATGCCACAAAACATTTATTTGAAATTTTACTAACAAATATGGATCAAGATAGGGCAAAGAAAAAGTAACTTAATAAGGCTTCTCTATCTGATCCTCATATTCATGCAGAAATGAGCTGGAATTTAATCGATTGAGAGTATTTTCTGCATAAAATCCTAGTAATTCAAGCGGAATGGACTTATTGGTATGCCAAATTTGCACTTTAAACACATTTTTTCTGAAATATTTTATGTAAGCATGTTAGTGGTGGTACACTGAAGGCCGATGTTTATTTCTCGACGCCATTTTTTATACCGAGAGCTTAGTGTCATGCAGCATTAATACATTGCACTATAGCTTGTCGAAAAGTGCCCGGAAAGGTATTGCAATGGTAGAAATCCTGTCAGGGTGCGACTTGTCAGGGTATTGATTCGCTCCATGTCAGTAGAATTTTAGCGTAGGCGCGTGTTGTCTGAAAGACGCGTATCTTCAGTGAGTGGCGAGCATCTATCATGATTTCACCACACACGCAACTTTCTGAAATGGCATCTTTTAAATCAGCGTCTATTAAGAACACCATATTGAAAAAAGGCCGCCAAAATCCACCTTGCTCACTTTAATCGATTTTTTTTATTCAATAGTGAACAAAACATTCGATATATTTTTCCTGTTCAGCCACTTAGGTGACCCTGTTTCGAGACCACAAAGCGTTACGCCGAAAACTGAATCTCTTTGAAAGGCAGAGCTCGATTCAAAAGCTGGTGATGATGCTGTGTAAAGAAGAAATAAATCGTTGCAGTCCACTGCTGTTTGCGAAAGGTGGGTATTATTTTCAGATAAGCGATTCTCGATTCCAGTCATTTTACGAACCTGGCCTTTGGAAGCTTACTGCAAACAAGCCACAGCTTGTGGCAAACAAGCCACAAGAACATCCATTTATCGGTTCTTTCTTTTCAAGCAGTAAGCCTTACATGGTTCTGCAGGCTTTCACTTTAAACTCACGTCCGCGCTTTCACTGCTATAGCATCAACCGTAAGCTCAAAGGGGAGCACATATCAAAGCAAAGGGAAGTAGAAACGAACGTTTGAGTTTTGGAGAAGCACAGGTGTCATGAATGAAGCGTCGTTCTGCACAGTTTGTCTCTAGTTTTCTTTGAAACACTCACATCTCACGCAAAGTGGATGCTACAGTACTTTGAGTGGGAGATGTAAGTTCTTGTTTGGCTCGTGAAAGGCGGGCCTACTACACGTCTTTCTTTACGACGACTTTCAGATGACGACTTTGCCGTGTTTCACGAGACATTTTAAAATCTGGCCGCATATGGTATCATGACAGGACAACGCAGTTTCTAATTTTCGGCACCAACTTTCGGTCCGCGTTTTTGATCTTGGAAGAAATTCGGCAAACTGATGAACACGCTGAAAATGAGCTCCCACTGAGCGAGTTTACATGGATATGGCCATCATTCTGTGTATTTTGGCCGCCGCGGTGGCTCAGTGGCTATGGTGCTCGGCTGCTGTCCCAAAAGACGCGGGTTCGATCCCGGCCGCGGCGGCTGGAATTTCTTTGGAGGAGAAATTCTAGAGGCCCGTGTACTGTGCGATGTCAGTGCACGTTAAAGAACCCCAGGTGGTCGAAATTTCCGGAGCCCTTCACTACGGCGTCTCTCATAGCCTCAGTCGCTTTGGGACGTTAAACCCCATAAACTAAACTAAACTATCTGTCTATTTTCACATGCAGTTTTATTTTGCGCATATTTTTTAGCGCGCGCCAAGACGCCTTTCCAACGTGAGGAGAAGAGTGTGACATCATAGTCCCTCGTAAGTCTTCCAGCCAGCCATGGCGCACAGCTGCGTATGATAAAACCTGGCTTAGGAGGCTTCGGAACGAGCTGCAAGAGCCAGAAATACGACTCTGAGGATGAAGAAGCTTCGCGTCGCCGGCAAAAATAATAAGGACCTGAGGCCTCGAACCGCGGCGATATGTGACGACAAGCAGTGAAAGGTAACAGGTGTACCGGTCAAGTAGCCGGGCCCACATCTTCAACCTTTCTCTCGTGTTGTGAACAAAGAACAGTCATGTAGGATAGCTTCACGTCCGGGTTTGAGAACACGGTTTCACGTGCAGAGTTTGCTCAGAAAGGCTGCAATTACTGCTTTTCGGAAACGTCATTACAACGCTCGTCGTTTCGTGTTGTCCCAGGGTATTTGAAGGTCATTACCCCTAGCCTTTGCCGCCTGTGCACGTACGAAACACAAAGAAACTGCAGCAGTAATCTTGCTCGAACAGTCACAGTTTCAACGAAGTTTCGTCTGCGGAAGTGATTATCCTCCTTCCATTCTTTTTTTTTTGCCCAGTGTAAACAAAGTCGCTAATGATTTCGTCGCTGAATACGCATGAGGCTATTTTTGCATCGAAATCAGCAGCAAGGCATAGAGTTACAGTGCCGCTTTGCGCAGAGCCATTGTTTAACTGAGCTTTTGTCATGCTACCAGGCAGTGCCGCTTCATTGTTCTCGTAGTAATGTTAAAAATCAAGCGAACCTATAGAGGCTCGCTTATTGCGTTTTGCTTATTTATGCAACTATTTCTTTGTCCCATGCGGGCATTCTTGTAAAGCCAGAGCTTTGTCGATGAGTCCATAGTTTCAGTCGAAGGTCTTTTTTTTAATGCTTTTTTTCTTTTAAGCACGATTAACGCACTCGCTGTCAGGGAAGCGCTTTTCCGCATGCTTGTTACAGCTATTGCTACCCTTGCTCCACAACAACATCAAGTTCATTGCGAAAAAAAGAATGGCAAACAAATTAGTTTATGTAACAAAGAAAACGCTACGTAATTTCGGAGAGCGTCCTTTGATAAGTTTTAATGGTCGAGGAACCACCCAAGACATAGGTATAAGAGCACAAGTCACTTCGAAATGTTCCAGAGCCGATTGGAAAGCAGCAAGCTGCCTTTTGCTTATGAAAGGGCACTGGTACAAAGAGGGAACATCATGTTGCCGCGCCGTCATAAAGAAGTTTAATAAGATTAGTTTAATAAGGTTGATCATTGATTTCAATGCAACATGGCCAATACCTGCTCAATTGTTTCCAAACGTAAAAAGAGTAACTCAGAAGTTCTGTTTCTGTAATATTACTGCTCGAGCTGAAGACAACAACAATTATAGGATGATCTGTGGGGCCAAATGTGTATGCAACCGGACCGAACTTTCTCCATTAAAAGCCCTGCCGTCAGGTATGGAGGGTAAAGTTAGTCTACGCAGCGTAACCAATTCTTTCATATCGTTGCGCAGAAGTTGCTAGATTTTTAACACATATGAAAAGACCATAGGGTAGCGTAGCAGTTCAAATATAATTGTTAAAAGATGCTGTAAGAATCCAGGTATCTGTTATGCGCGTCTACGGAAGGCATTCGAACTAGGGTTGCGACTTACTGTTTCTTTGACTTCAACATATGGCAAAAAGCTCGGAATTTCATGTCCCCAAAATGACAAGGTATGTCCTTTATAAGGCCAGTCCTGAATCAACTCACATTATGCGCGTATATGTAGAAAAATACAGCAAATATCTATTTAAAACATTTGCCATGGCGCAATCGTCTTGAATGTCCGAGTCGTCGATCCATATTCTAGAGAGAGTTCTTTCAGGCCTGAAAATGTAGCACCAAAATTTCTGCGGGCTATGAATTGTAAATTGTCTCAGTTCGGTATAAAAAAATGGCTGCTATTTTTGGGCTTGATTCCGGCCTTAAACTTGCGAGCTGACTAATGTGTACTTCGTCAGTTCTGTGTCCACACATTGCTAGTAATCTTCTTTCGGGGTAATCGTTTCTGATATCTTTCCCCTCCTACCTCCACCTTGCGTTTTCGCACCGACACTCACGATCTCTCTGGTGGTGTTCCTCGCTCCTATAGCTCCTGCTGAATTCTTCGTGCGAGCGAGAGGTTCACACTCTTGGCACTATTCTCCTACCCGCACCTAACAAAGAAGTGGACAGACGTAATAAATCTTCTTCGGAGCGCGGTAGTGAGGGCACCCCGATTATTTGTCCCTGCCTAGGCTGTACCCGTACTTGTGTCATTAGCGCGTTTCTTATTTTCACGCCATCTAGCGAAGGTCTCCACCCTCGAGACGTGGCCTAATTAGAGGCCAGTTAATTGCAAGAGGTTAGAAAGCAGACGACAAGCCGGAATGGTAATGACGGGCTTTATTAATGATTGACAGTGAGAAGAGAGCTAGGAAGAGCAAAGAAATTTCGTTTCGTTTTCCTCAATTAAAGTTCAACTCTTATCGTTAGCCACTACGTTTCTGCCCCATAGATGAGACCAGGTAAGATAACGCTGTTATACACTTTTCTGGCGAGAGATATCAGTGAACTGTTTTTCATGATCTGAGAGTACTTGCCAAATACGATCCTCCCCGTTCTTATTTTTCTAGCTATTTCGCGCTCGTGATTCGGATCTGCAGTCACAAAATGTCCCAAGTAGGCGTATACCTATGCCACTTCCACCACCTCGTTGGCAATCGCAAGACTGCTCTTCTCTTCCGAGGCTGTTGAATAGAACTTTGGTTTTCTGGATACTAATTTTTAAAACCACCCTTGTGCTTTGCTTGTCCGATTCAGTGAGCATACTTAGCAGTTCATTCCCTGAGTGACTTAGCAAGGCAATTTAATCATGGAATCGAACATTACTAAGCTATTCTTCATTAACTACTGTTCTCAGCTGTGCTTAATGTAGGCTTTTCTCTGAATGCCTACTGTAACCAAGCGGTGAATAGCATCGGAGAGATGATGTCTGCCTGTCCGGCATCCTTCCTTATTGTAATTTTATTGCTGACTTTATGGAAGGTTGGTTGGTTTATGGGGTTTAACGTCCCAAAGCGACTAAGGCTATGAGAGACGCCGTAGTGGAGGGCTCCGGAAATTTCGACCACCTGGGGTTCTTTAACGTGCACTGACATCGCACAGTACACGGGCCTCGAATTTCTCCTCCAAAGAAATTCAGCCGCCGCGACCGGGATCGAACCCGCGTCTTTCGGGCCAGCAGCCGAGCACCATAGCCACTGAGCCTTATAAAAGGCAATGAAAGGCTATGGTGGCTATACAGCTAGTGTACATAGATATCCTTCAGTATTTTTACATAAGGCTCTTCTATACCCCGATGCCTTGATGCCTGCATGGCGGCTAAGGTTTCGACTGAGTCAAATGCCTTCTCCTAATCTGTGAAAGCTATATGTAGCGTTTGGTTATATTCTGCACATTTCTCTATCTCCTGACTGATAGTCAGGTGGCCTATAGTTAGTGGTCATCTGGTCTATTATCAAGTAGCTTTTATGAAAGCCTGCCTCATCATTTGGTTGACTGAAGGCTAAAGTTGTTCTGATTGTAATAGCGATTACCTTGGTAAATAGCTTGCGGACAACTGACAGTAAGCTGATCGGTCTCTAATCTTTCATGGCCCTGACGCCTTCTTTGATAAGGATTAAGATGATTAAATTTCTTCCAAGATTCCGGTGCGCCGAAGGTCAATGGTATTGCGTATGCAGGCTCTCTTCCCGCCGCGGTGGCTCAGTGGTTACGGCGCTCGACTGCTGACCCAAAAGACGCGGGTTCGATCTCGGCCGCGGCGACCGAATTTCGATGAAGGCGAAATTCTAGAGGACCGTGTACTGTGCGATGCCAGTGAACGTTAAAGAACCCCAGGTGGTCGAAATTTCCGGAGCCCTTCACTACGGCGTCCCTCATAGCCTGAGTTGCTTTGGGACGTTAAACCCCAATAAACCAAACTAAACCAGCAGGCTCTCTAGTTTCTCTGACACTTGAAAGATGTAAGGCTTGTAAAAATCTCAGTAGAAGCAACCTTTAAACCACTAGCTTCTCACCCGCATGCGCTCTCGGCCTCTGGCAAGCGCGCACACTCAGACGGCATGCCAATATATCTGAGGACGCGATCTGCTCCCAGTACAGCTCATTGCAGTCGGCGACGATATGTTTACGAAACAGGAAGCGTACGCGGCCATCGCAATACCGTTCAGTCACAGAAGCACACGCTGCTTCTTCGTGTCGCGGCCTCAATGCGTAAAAGCTGCGAAGAATGCACCAAGGCAAAGATTCATTTTTAGGACACGGGAGACGCCTTCAAGGCATTGCACTGCCCTGCGTCGGCACTACACGCCAGGGGTGGGCGCCTTCAGGTCATCACTTGAGCCGCACCCTTTGAGAGCGGAGATATTGGAATCTGGCGCTCATTATTCGTGCCCCTCAGCAAGATAACCTTTCACGGTATTGCTCGTTTTAATTACCAGACCCACTACCCCGCCCCGCTAAGTTTTGTATGGTGATCTAAGCGTCAGTGCTCCATAGCGGGCCCATACAGGAGCGTTGTAGCAACTGGCAGCACGTTAAGGGCAGCACGTCTCTCGATTATCTCTCGAACTCAAGGTGTGGCCTCTATATGTTTCAGCATATAAGGAACCCGCCTAGTTCCTTGCTATCGCTCTGTAGCTGTAGGTGCTAATATGCGGCTCGTTTAAACCACCCAGTGAGACCGGTAATAATTTACGATTGCTGGCTGGGGGCGCTCGGTGCGTTTATGTTGTGCTTATATGGACCGTTCTTTTTTAGCAGTGCAGTATTGGCTTAACTCTATAAATATTGCTCAATCATTCTGCGTTAAACACTTAGGTTAAGGTTTTTATTGAGCGTTCGATGAGAAATAAGCTGTACGAAAAGCATCGAAGAGTGAAATTAGCTGAGATTCAATTGACACTTAGGCGTTTGGCTTTGTGTTGACTAAAACTGAAAAGCAACTGATTGACATGCGGGCAAATCAAATGCTGTTGACTTCTTCCAGGAGAGATCATTATGGCGTTTTAACAAACAAGCTCAATAAACTTTGAATGTTTAATGAAATTTTATAGACTCCTCAAGGATTCAATAGGTGGTCGATTGAAATTCAGTGGGTATTTTGCACTGAAAGCAGCCAGAACAAAACGTAGACAAATTAGCAGCTTCCAAATTAGACAAATTAGCATATGTGTCGCTAAAACTTTCAAAATCGAAAAAATAAAGGCTGGGCCTGAAAGAGATTCAAACATAGTCTAGGCATGAATTTACATACGCAGTTATGTTATGATGCACATGTCAGCGCCGTTTGGTGCTATACTTCCACGTACAATATTCATCCTAGCTTCTTTGAGAGTGCAGGTCTTAATGTGGTAACTGTATTGCCAGGTTTATCACATGTGTGACGTCGTCATTGGTACCCTTTGCTTTGACTAGTGAACAACCTTTAATTTTAGCCTGTATTTCACTCTTCTTTTGTAGAAACTGCGGCGACCTGCCAGCAGATTTTCGTTGCAAGTAGAAATACGTACAACAGTCGTGGGTCATAGGCCTGCCATCGGCTTGGGTCATTGTACCCTGTCGTAAGAAAACAATCAAAAAGACTAATCGTGTCCCTCACATGAAACGTTTCTTCCCTCTGACCTCGCCCTCGAGTAATCAGTCTCATGCGGCCGAGCACGGACTTACTTTGCAGCGGTAAGTGCATTATTGGTGCAGTGGACGTCATTGAAAACACCTTGCAGAACTTGAGCGATTAGCTAACAAACAGGCTTTGCAGAAAATCAGGTCGGGCAGTCTCGACACGAACACAAATATTCAGGAAGTCGAGGTCCATTCTTTCGGCACGCTTCATTGCTAAGAGCCTGGCTAGATAGATGGATAGTCGTAACCTTTGTCTCCCAGGTAACTAAGGTAATTGCATGTGCATTGTACTCAGTCTTGCGTCCTTCACATCGAGGCAACTTTCCTTCGGGCTGCATCCTGATGGTCTTTCTTTATGCAAGGACCGAAATGTCCTTTCATTTCACAAAATTTCGCAACATTTCACAACGTTTCCTTTCATTTCACAACAAGCCCAAAAAGCTACGCTTCCGAAATGTAAGTTCGTAAATGCTATTTTGATTATAGCAAATAGTTAACGCTAGCCTTTTGGTTCAGCGCCTTTGTGAGTCTTATTATCACACTGTTTTACGCACATATTGTTATAAGTAGAGTACAATCAGTTTTACGAGTACACAGATACATCCAGCTACCCAATAAGCTATAGGTAGAATATATACTTCGGTAAAGACATTACTAAGCTCCTGCGCATTATAGGATAGGCAGAACGCAAGAAAACTCAGATATCAATGTAATAAAGACGTGTATTTTTTGTGTGCGATGTGCAGCAAACAGCAAATAAATAAATAACAAGTGCGCAAATGAATATTGATGATGAAGAAAGCACGGAATTCTCACATCAGATTACTAAAACTGAACATGTATTCCCAGCTTAGGTGCCAAAAACTAATCATAACAATCCATGCAGCACATATCCATATGCAATAATATATCTCGCCAGGCGCAGGAATAGAGTAAGAAAGGAAAAGATAATACGGCAGTTTAAGTCCGGTTAGCTCAGATTTAATTTTGCACTTCACTCAGCTGCATGTTAAGACAAGAGCAGCTGAGAGCAACACAGACCGCATCCAGCTTCCAAAAAAGAGCCCGTGTAGAGCACTTGGCCCATCACAAGAAGCAGCGAATGATTAAATTCTTGTTACACCTTTACTAATACGGATTATCACCGCTAGATGATCCGCTTTGTGCTTTTGCAAGTCCTGCTCTTGCTTTGATGCTGCTGTCATCACGAGTGTGTGACGATTGCATTTCTGTCTTAGGAGCATTACAACTAGTGTTTGATGGACTTCAGCATCTTGCCGTTCAGGGCATTTGCGAAGAGTATCCAGCGCGTTCATCCTATGTTCAAGCAGCCGGACGTATGTGGCTCTAGCCAACCACACACGTGTTGCGTTCAGACTACGCTGTTTTCTTCCAATGGCGCAGGCATTCCAACCCAGGCCTTTCAGACTGCAATGCAAGCTCGTAGCCCATAGGCTACAAAACCGCCTTGCTTCTTGCCGAACAAAGGTGAACCTAGTATATGCGAAAGACTGTATGCTAAGAAGTATGTATGTCTTTACAAAAAAAAGTACGCATAAATACTAAACAAAACACTGAACGCTGACATAGGTAACATCACAACAGATGGCACATTTTTCATGATTACCTGGCGAACTCGGCAATGTTGTTTATTATTGATCAAAATCTGATACTCCAGCTAAAGCGACAAAAAAAATTCCAGTAAAATTCGCTGGTACACACAGTTGTTTCCGTGCCAAGCATGGTTACGTCCAGTGCTCAACAAATTCCTCCCACACTTATCAACTAACCCCCCTCGTGCGCAGCCGTGATCTCTTTATCCTTGGAACTCCCCTCATTTTAATTCCACACCTAAATCTGTACCGTCACTCGCTGCGCTTGCCTTCTTTGGATATCCCCGCGATCACGTGAGATTATCAGTTTTCTCCTCTCTGTAGAAGACGACCGACTAGACGACAAAATGAGCAGTGGTGCGGCACGGAGTGCTCGCGCTTGGTCCGCCGCTATTAAGCCATTCTACCGCCATCCCTCATCTAGACCTGTCTTCATCGGTTTGCCATCACCTAATATTTGGTGAGAGGTACCGGAGAATCATCGCCATCCTGGTCCTGGCGCTTCAGCGTGCTGCGTCTGCCGTGGTAGTCGGCCTTCTATTCCTGGCCTGCACCGCCCAGCTGTTCCCCAGCCCGCCTGACCAGAACCGACCCCGACGTTCGCCCCAGCCCTTTCGCCACACCCATCACAAAACAAGACGAACTGGCCCTATTGTCCAGACCCTGCGACCCGACCAATCCGAGACATGTGAGCCATCTCATGCCGTTTGCTGCGCCCCGAACCTTGGCCGTCACCGCGTGGTGACCTGTGGCCCGGCAGGTTTTAGGACCAGAACTCATCCGATCATCTGCTCACCTCCTACAACGTGACGGAAAGTTTTGCATCTCTCCTCCTCTATGTTCATTCCGCGCCCATCGTCAAGTCCTGCGTTTCATCGTCACTACCGTTCTTCTAGTTGGCGCAATCGGGAACATCGCTCGGTAGCCCCGGGAAGTGTTATGGACTAAAGACGACAAAGTGGGCAGTGGTGCGGCACGGAGTACTCGCGCTAGGCCCGCCGCCATTAAATCCATCGCCATCCACCATCTAGTCCTGTCTTCATCGGCTTGCAGTCACGTGACAATATCATAACCTCGAGTTTCTTGTCTCGTGCGCAATATTATGCCCGTCTCCTACCGTAATTACGGTAGTTACCTTTCCGCAGCCCAGTGTCTTCTCAATAGCATGGAGCTTTCGAGATCAAAAGAAAGCAGAAGATAGGAATAACGCTCAATAGAACACCTACCGTCTGGATCCTAAATTTGTGTGTTTCTGCTGCAATATATTGTCCTTTTGGCGGATATCGGTTAGCTGAAGCTTAAAAATTGAAAGCGCCTGAAAAATCCTGTACAAACAGTTTTCTCCAAATTATGTTCTTCCAATTATCAGGATATCCGCTCTCTGCTTGGTATGGAAAGACTACTACTACCCTTACTACTTCCGGAATCTCAGAGCATTTATCTTATAAAAGGAGGTCCCAACTTCGGGAACCCCTTTCTCTTTGTAATCAAGGTAAACACCCAAACCATGAAATCAAAGGTATGACGATATCTCTTGCGGTCAGGGAATAAGTTTTGTTTGCATGGAAAAGGTTAACGCCGACCAAAGGTGACGACGATTCGGCTTTCATATGGAAGCCTTGGAAATACCTTCATCTACTGAGTCTTCATCATAGCCTGAGTCGCTTTGGGACGTTACACCCCCATAAACCAAACCAGACGAAACCTTTCGTCGGCGCTAGCCTTTTCGGTACAAAATGAACATCTACGATGATGCAATGAACTAGAATTAGCATTATTTTATTAGAATGTGTGATGGTACCCTGATGCAACACGAAAGATGATGCTGCGCATCATAAGGTCTTTGATAATATTTCAAGCTCATCATCCTTTTTTCCATCTCAAGGTCCTCAGTTATGCGCTGCAATTCATTTATGAGTTAACTAGCGGTTAATTATCAAGATAATGCCCTCAGTAAACAATCAGCAAATCGGAGGGTTGGGAGGTATTTCGTCTTATGACGGCACAGCGCAAAAGTCACTGACCTTCCTGCAATTTCGATGAATCATGCTCCTTTTCTCCCAAAAGCGGTGTTGACGAAGGGTTGACGAACCATCCGCGGTAAGGCGGGAGTGACGCACTGATGACGGCTACACCAGTGCGCGTTGGCGGGGGCGCCGATGAGTCAAAAAACACCAAAAAGAGAAAGGCGGAGCAAGGACGGTGGGGCAGAGGAGCAAGGGGCACCGCTAGAAGAGGCCGACCCAGTCTTGCCTCCCGTGCGACGACTGTCTACCGAGCGAAGATAAGACGCCAGCCCTGTCCGTCACAAACGTCAGCATCTGCACTGTCGCAACTGTGGTCATCTCCAAGCAACGGATCACTGAAGCGATGCCCGGATGCCGTCTCAACGCCGGCAGGTGAGGGGTGGGGGAGAGGGGGCATCTAGTTCCCGATTAAATTTGCTTGGCCCTACTTCGTTAGTGATTCCTCTTCTCCATCCTCATACGAGTTCTATAGTGGGGGAACCACAGCATGAACTCGTAGACATTGTTTTTCCTATTCCAACCCGACAAGCTCCTGTAAACGTGCAGTTAAGGCCAGCAGAGGTACTTGGCCTTTCTTCTGGATACATTACACAAAACCATAAAGATTCCTCACCACGCTTCTTTCCAAACGGATTTACTTGGGACAGAAAGTGCCAACTTGTTTTCAAATCCTGCGCGTTGTACTTGCAATAGAGCATGCTGCGTGTTGTCGTCATACACACGTACAAGCACGCCTGCAAATGCTGGACGAGTCTCCTGCATGCTGCTGGCAACGCTTAGCGTCGCTTAATATTTTACTGTAAAATGTTTCAAAATTGAAACACGTTAAAATGAATTTCGGCTTGACAGTGAACCTTTCTTCAAACATTTTTCTATTTAAATACTTCTAGTTATTCCTGGTAAATGAATATATATTGAGCCTTGTCACACCGTGTCTTCATGGAGCACTTTCGCAGGCAAAAAAAATGGAAAGAACATGTTGAAATTAACTGCAGAGCACGAGGGTGATGACAAATAGTTAATGTTGGGGAGAATAAAAGCTCACCCTTAACACACGGACTGAGCAAGACAAAACGACACAGCACTTTGTCGTCCTATCTGGCTCAGTCTGTGTCCTAAGGGTGCGCTGTTTTTTCCTAATATGGACTACCAACTAGCCCGTTCAACCACCGTTGCAAATAGTTGATGATTGTGAAAGAAAAATAAAGAACTAAAGCCTGTGTGTCTTTTATTGCCAGTGCATTTAACGCAAATGTTCCTTTTTTTAGGGTTTGGCAGCAGCCAAATTCAAAGAGAGACGATATTTCTAACTCAGACTCTCCTGCACAACGCAGGCTGGCCTAAGCACTCTCCCATAGTTTCTATCAAGTGTGTGAGTAGAGATCTGCGGCGGTTATCAGGCAGCTCGTCTGTGGGCCAAGTTCCAAAAGCATGCTACGTATCTTGGGCCCTCTACAAGTCTTCGGGCACTCTTCTCCCGGCTATGTGTAAGGTCTGAGAGGTGTTTCGAAGCGTTTGAACCGTCTTCACGACCACGGGTCGCACTCGACGAAGCTCCCCCCCCCCCCCCCTTCCACCGCTCACCCGTATTTCCCCCAAGTGCTCACACCCCCTGAATACACCGAAGGCAGAGCGAATAACATTTATTTGACAATGTTGGCACAAAGCACGAGCAGAGGGTGGTCATGTGAAACGGAACGGAGTGAAGCATGGGTGGTCAGGAGTCGAGCCCATCATAGCTAACCTGCAAAAACCATTGTTCAAGAATTGCTTTCCTCCCACTTAGGGCTTCTGAAGCGCGGAATGCGCTATAGCTCACTCGATCAAAGAAAGCATTCCAGCATAGTGATTTATTTGGCGAAGACGTTGCAGGCGGCTATAAGGTTTCCTTCAGATAACGAGACGAAGAAATTCGCCCTGCACAGATCCTAGAAGCTGTCAGGGACGACATTTGCCCTCTGTATATGTGAAACGTCAATGTTCCAGTATACAACATAAAAAAAATCATACATAAGAATTGTAAGTGGGGCTACATCTTTATCAATGGTTTTTTTTTTTTAAGCACATGTGAATTATAAAGAGCAATTTCTTTCTTTGAAATATTGCTTCATAGTGGGGCGTTGAAAAGGTTGAAGGGTTAAGTGCCAGAATGCGCAGTTCTCGTGCTTCGTGCCGCAGTTTTCGAGCGTCTTTTGCACTCTTTTTTTTTCTTGCTGGAGCTCCGATAGAAGCCTATTTATTAGATTTAAGCTTCAGAAGACAAATTTCATGCTTGAGCTGAAGTACTTCTGTCTAGCTCTCGCTAATGAAACGCACAGCGGCGAAGTACTCGTATTAAAATCGAGCCGCCACGCGGTGAGGTCCTTTCAATCTCGTTGTGCGAAGTAGCATTATCACAGACTGTGTATATTTCAGAGGCGCTATGCTTGCTGAGGAGCTCCTCTTTACAGCAATAGGCTTGGCTGCCATCTCCGCGGCAATATTCCTAGCTCTTCAGCGCCATGTCATGGGTTGCCCAAGTTTCTTTTCTTCTTTTGTTGAGAGAGACGTGATAAGTGAGAGTTTAAATTAAACGTTGATAGCGCCATTGAGAGAAAAAAAAGTCACGACATAGAAAAAACAGCGCTGAATCGCGGCAACATACTGAGTGACATCAACATATTCTCAGGTGTTTACAGGCTTGAACAACCTGGCAATCATTTCATTATGGCAGCATTTTAAGTTGTCCCTGTAATTAGGAATGGGAGCCCGCATTGCAATAGAGATTTATAAAGACACCCGAGCACTAGTTAAGTTACGACTGCAAATAAATCGATGCAGATTTCCCGGCTAATATGCCGAAAAGTATGCAGAGCGTTTCACCTACGACTACACAATTTTGAAATATAGGCTTTTAGCTATAAGGCAGCTTTTTTTTAGGCTTAACATTATTCGCAGTGTCGTACATCAGAAACAGCTAAGACGCGCTAACTAGCAGGCTGCTGAACTAATATTTAATAGCCAACTTTTTCACTATTACTGTAGGCTCCTAAGGTGGTCAAAATTTCCGGAGTCCTTCACTGCGGCGTCCTTCATAGCCTGAGTCGCTTTGCAACGTTAAATCCCCATGAACCAAACCAATTATTGATAGGTGTATAGCCCACCGTAAGTAATATCCATGTCAGTTTTTTTACATCTCGAAAACGCGGCTACCCCCGCCACTGTGGCGCATCAAATTTTGGATATTTCGACAAGTTACGTACACTAGAGAGGTTGCTTTGCCTGCAAGCTTCTGGAGAGCGCATGCATTTTGGCATGATGTAGTAGCAATTTGTTTGGCCACAACGCCCAGACTAGCTCATTTTCTAAATTCTTAAAAAACTCATATAGATTTTACCGTGGGCTACACACCTTTCAGTAATTAAGGAGCCTAACGGTAACAATTAAAAAGTTACTTACTAAATATTAGTTAACCAGCCAGGTAGTTAGTACGTCTTAGCTGTATTTTCAAGTACTACACTACTGACAAATGCTATTCCGAAAAAACGCTCTTATAATTTAAAAAGGCTCTTTTAATAATTGTGTAAAGCCTCGGGTGAAACATCCTGAATTCTAGGTTTAGCTTACTGATAGTGACCTATTGGGCAGAGACGCGAGAACTAATAAAGAGTATTTAGCTTGAATTGAGCACAACGTAGTGATATATGGCAAAAAAAAAATTATATATGTAACGTTAAAAGACAGGAAGGAGGCAGAGAGGCTCAATGAACGAGCGCGGGTGAATTACATCCTAGTCGAAATCAAGTAGAAACCGGCATAGGCAGGGCATGTGAATCGAAGGCAAAATAACCGACGTTCGTTAAGGGTGAGGAACACGATTCCAGGAGAAGGCAAGCCTAGCAGGGAGAGGGCAGCAGATATTTAGATGGGTGAATGATATTTAGAATTTTGCGGGGGTAAGGTGACCACAGCTGGCACAGGACAGGGTTAATTGAAGAGATATGGCAAAGGCCTCTGTCCTGCAGTGGGCGCAGTAAGACTGCTGATGATGATACCAGGTGATTAGGCGGTTCATCGAACATTTCCCTGAATTACATTAAGCCCATATTAAGTACAGTTTTCTCAGTCATGTCTTCGACACCGCACGTGATTACTATGGGCTGTCCGCGTGAGAAATAAAAAAGATCCCAGAAGAAAGGCTTATGACCGAGCGAGAATGTGACTGCGTAGATGACAGATGTGCAATATAGAAAACCTTCAAATGTGCGTTGCAAGCGCATTGAGGAATATACTGGGTGTTTGCCGACTAAAACATTTTCTTCGGATCGGCAATATTAAAAAGAAAAGAAAGAAACAACACAGTTTTTTCATGACAATATAAACCGTGAAGGCAAAATTTAAACAGACGGACTTTTTTTTGTCGGATGCTGAAACCGGGGTCGTCAGCGTGCTTCGTATATGTCATCGACGTCAACGGTTTAACAAAAAAAAGCACACTCTTTAAGGGAGTTCATAGCCTTGCGAACTGCCACGATGTTAGGTATTTAAACCGGGTCCTGATTTGGCAACCCTAAGAGACATAACTCGCTTAATGAAAGTAGCTCCGCATGTTGAATCCGGCATCCGCCCACCACCTTTGTGCTGCCAGTAGCGCGTTAATTAATTAACATATAAGTCGTGTCGTGCTATTGACTCTAAGGCACACCGCATTTTCTTATGCCTCACGGCTCACAAAAAACAAGACCTTGCCGGATCGCATGCATACGCCAGCAACGTATTATCGGGCATAATAGCTCGCAAGACACGAGCCCGGCCCCAAAAGCGTATAGCTTTCATATTGGCTGGTTATTGTAGACCATACTTGTGGTAAACGTTTCATTAGTGTTCATTAAATGCGCTGGTGAAATCAAGCGATGACTGGCACACGCCTCACATATACGCCTGGGCCCCTGAATGCATTTACTGCTGACTAATCCTCGATAGTACACATACCTATTAGACCCATTCGTCAAACACTACAGCGGCTATGTCACCAGCGCCTTTGACTGTTCTTAAGAAGGGCCAGGAAGCAGTGGTTTCAACAAGACATGATCAACACCTCAAGTTTGAAATCGTGGTTAAGAACACAAGCAGTTGTTAAGCGCAAATATTTGTGCAGTTTGGGAAACACATCACAAGCGCGATTTAAACTAGTAAAAACACAGTTCGTTGACTTAGTCTTATTGTGCGATTTGTGCGTCAGTGCCACAATTAGTTGTGTATGCTTTCATGAAGTTATCCGGCGAAAGCTAACATATTTGAATTCTGTTGTAGAACATATCGCTTTAATGCTTTACATGTTTTGCTTTCCTTTCGTTCCGTACCTTTAATATACTAAATTATTTTTTCAGGATTTTAATTGAAGCATATTAATCGAATGAGCTTTGTAGCTCCACCGAGCCAGTATTAAATTATTCAGATTGGAAACAAAACAAAAGGCACCCATACATATTATAGTCTCATCTGCGACGTGTAATATCTGAATGGCGCAAAATATTACCTCCATCGCGTAAATATGCAGCCAACTGCTTCGGGATCAATTTATTTCCACTCCAAACCATTATTAAACGTGCAAAGATCAGCATGGCTCATGTCTCTAAAGAACGGCATTTGCCGAGATCATGTTTGGTTATTATCGGCAAGACCCTGTTCTGTTTTGTTTTTTTATGCCTCAACAGCATTCTTCAGCGCCGATGCTTCTGAGAAGGATGTTGTGAAGACTCATCAATTTCAGCACCGAGCTGTTAAGAAACAATGAGAAACGGGAGTACTGCAACCTTTTGCTGGCAAACGATTCTTGAGGGAATAACCGCAAGTCGTTGCAGCCTATAGATGCGGCCATAGTGACATTACACGCGTTCATGAGAGTGCACTCTTTTTATGCAGCAGTAGAGTTGACATTAAAGGGTCAAACCCTTTCAAAGCCTTATACTTCACTCCCCCCCCCCCCCTCAGTGCTGCCAACCTCCAGAGCCGCTTCTCCCCCAATTTGCACTCGAAAATTCCCTAGGTTTCCCTAGATACAAAAAAATAGTGTTCAGTCGGTAAAAAATGTACACTTATTCGTAGTTCAGTAGCAGTTTTATCATGCAGCTACCCTATTACCAGACGTTTGTAAGCAAATTAGCAGTAAATTTAAATTGAAAGATCTAAAATGAACTTCTAAATGAAGCTTCAAGATAAACCGTAGCGTTCATTGGAAATTACAAATCAAAGGCCCTATATCATGTCTGTGTTTTTTTTTCTTCACTGCGCGCAAGATATTAGTAGACATGCATCGGCATTTGAAATTAACTGAATGTTTTTTCCCTCATGTTGTGTCCGTTTAAACTTCAGCCGAAGGATACCATGTACACAATGCCTGGAGGTCGCTTGAGGAGTGTACGGAAACTGCGATATGAAAGCTGCTTGTTCATTTGCTGCGATTGCTCTAGAGGGTGGCTGACGTAACAGTTTGAGTCAATCAAAACAATGAAGCAGTGACTGTTACAGCTTTTGTATGCCTCATGTGATTTCAACTCACTTTGTTCGCCGTGATGGAACTGTGAAATATGGTTTATGATTTTGGAGGATCTAACATCCCAAAGCTAAACTGGCTATGAGCGATGAAATAGCGAAGGGCTCCGGAAATTTCTACCACCTGGGTTCTTTAACGTCCACTCACATCGCACAGTACACGGGCCTCTAGAATTTCGCCTGCATCGAAATTCGACTTCCGAGGCCGGGATCGAAGCCTTGCCTTTCGGGTCAGCAGTCGAGCGCCATAACCACTCAGCCACCGCGGCGGGTGAACTGGAAATTGTTCCCCTAGTTAGACTAGCTAAGATTTTCAACACGGCGCTCCTTTATCAAAAAAAAAATGGCGCCCTTCTTCTGTTCTAGTTATCAAAATAAATAGGCAGATATGCTTACTAAATAGAAATTTCACGTCGTGCAGCGAGCTCCAAATACAGCGCGAGAAAGGGGCGCGCGTATTGAGGGAAAGCGGCGCAGTGCCAGATCACAGCAGCGGGTGCCACTGGCCACGTCAGGGACCATACACGTCCGACTACGTTCGTGTAAAGGCTGGGTCACATGCATGCAACGACTGAAAATTGAGCAGCGCAGCGCGGCGAAAAATTTGTAACTTGTTGGAACATCGCCGCTCTGACTGCTGGAGCCGCCGCGATGGCTCTAAACAGCTTTTGCGCTGCAGCAACAAAGCGTTTTCACCTCCATGCGAAACAGCCTTGACTCGAGCGCACGGCGGTGGTGCGCGGGCCTCCTGCAGTTGTAGAGAAAAAAGAACGAAAAGCTTGTACTGTCTTCCCAATTTGAGAAAGAAAAAAAAAGAACTCTCCGAGCAAATGAAATTTCCCTAGATTATAAAAAATTCCTTTTCCCCTAAAGAGCGTCCTAATTCTAGGAAAAAATCCCTAGGGTTGGCAGCACTGCCCCCACTCCACACCTCAACGTCGCACCTCCGCAATGGATGTTGAATGCCGAAAAATAAAATTGACTTTGACCATGTCTTTATAGCTGCAACTACTCCTACGACATCCGCCATTTGCCCTTCGGGAAGTTTTTGATCGGGTCAGGTATTCGCCGCTGAAGTAATGCAGCATGACATTCGGCCGATTGGTTGATCGGCAGGACATCACGGGGTTGCATCTCGCCCGCAGGGGCCGCAGTTAAACAAAGGCGCAGTGCAAGCAAAATGCAATGAAGTGCTCGTGAGGGAACCCGAGATGGTTGAAATTATTCGGCAGCCCTTCCCCCTTTTTTTATTACTTCACTCCTTCCCTCGCCCTGTTCGATGAAGGCACTGTTTAGGTGTCCACATGAGTCAGACAGTTTCTGCCCCTTTCCTTGTCTCCTAACGCCCCTTCCTTCATGCAGACGATAAATACGCGGGGGCCCAGAGGCCTGTGTGCCACAAAAACCTCTGTCAAAGCAAAAGTTTTTGCCACCACCTACCGATCATGTCCTTTTAACGCCGCCAGTATAGCGATGTAACGCGCCGCCCAGCGGCAAATGTCCCGCTGTCAGTGTGTCGAAAACATGTCTGCCGGTGCAAGGATTCAGGCACAGCCTCCTATCGATGGCTGTTTAGATCATGAGCCCTTTGTTTATTGTTTGGTTCACGAGACGTTTATTTTCTTTTCAAAATACAACATTACAAGGGATTGCGAGGACCAAATAAAGATTTTGCCCAATATTCCGACTCAGTGCCAATTATTTCATTACCTCTAGATCTGTGGCGGAAAAATTATCACTGTTGCCCCAGGGCACAGGTCCAGCGATTGTTTATAGCTCTGCAAATACCTCCCTCACTTTTTTAATCACCTCTCATAGGATTGATGCCTCAGCACATAACTTGCAAGCATTATCAATTCTTGGTACTGCATTGTTCTTTTCAAGCCGATATGATGTTAGCATTACCCAGAGAACTTCCTAAGGTTAATCGACATGGCATTGTATGCCATAACCTTAAGCTTTCGCACTTTTCTCAGAATCAATAAAGATTTCATTTCGTGGACTTGTGCCTAAAGGGCAATGTGAGCGCAGAGCTCTTTGATGACGGAAGTTGTGAAACTTCGCATCTAAACCCACCTATTCCCAGTGGCCATTTCGTGAAGTTTAACGAATGGTCACTTATCCTTTGAGCTGGGCAGCAAACTAATGGTGGGACCCCGGCAACGTTTGTTTCTCCGGCATATTCGTTTTTTATGCACAGCTGAGCAGTTCATCTTTACGACGAAGCTGTCATGACAGTCTGGTAACCTCTGTAATCTCGCTCAGCCAGAGTGTCTTACTTTCATGCACGGACTTTAAGCAAAATTTCGTAACCGGAAAAATTAAAGAGCTCGCATTTGACCAATGTTGATGGTGTACTCGGGAATACGTCATTCGTAGTGGTGTGATCCAATCGGCTGAGAGGTTGTTATATTCTCTTAAGCAGAGCGGTACAACCATCATCTTAACTCCACGCTCTAAAGACAGCTGTGGAGAATATGGCAGTTTTTATTGCGAGACGTAGCTTTCAGACGTCAGCAGCACACATGAAGACAAATCTTACTTCATTTGTGTTGCCCCCTTTTAGAAGATCCATCTAAAATATTTCACCATGCGTCGCATCGGCGTCTAATCGTCTGACGTTCTGTGTCTTGACTTGTTAGTGTTCCTGCGAATGACCTGCTTCCTCATATTTTTTCCCGATACATGTCGTTACACTTGATGACGTAATCGGAAAGTCTCTAAGTTCATTTCGGGAGCCACACGGTAGTATTTTCGCTGAGGCGCTGCGGATATTTATTCTTCATTTCCTTCATTCAAAGTACCATTTCAATCATTTGTTTTTTAGCAAATGACGGCGTCATCTCCAACGCGACCTCGACGAAATTTACCCGCGCAGTATCGCTGATGCAAAGCGAAAATACTTCCAGACTTCTCGCCTCCACTTCCCCACCCTCCATCTCCGGGGTCAACACGTGGCGCCAATAGTTATACGAACTAGAATGCATCTTGGGACAGCGCAAAAACACAAGGGACGAGGAAGAGACCAACAAGACAGAGGGCGGAACTTCAAATGAGTTTATTACACAGGTGTGTCACATCGATACATTCATCGCAATCACAAACTAACCTGTCCTGTTGGTCTCTTCCTCGTGCCTTGCTTTTTTGCGCTGTCCCATGACGCATTCTAATATTAGTCACCAACTAGCCCGCCTTTCTCGGTTATGCGAAGCACTTCTCAAAATTTTCTGTACAGGGCGGCGAAGAGGTGCTAACTTGTCCACAAAATCGAAATGCTCAATAACTGGCACGGCAGAGTATAATTTGAATAAAGGGAATGTCCCGGTGGTCCGGATGCGTAAATGACAGACTGTGACATTTGATGATGTATCAATTCAAAAGTGTAACTAAAATCTACTTCACCGAGAGATCATCTTTACGGGCATAAAATTCCTCGTAGCGCAGGGCATTGGCGTCTGCCTGCCCTCGCACTTTATAAAAGTCAGCAGTCTCTGGTTTTTAATATATGTGTCTTTATATATAGAAGAATTCCAAAAAATAAATAAATAAAGCGGCTTCAAGGAAACAAATAAAACCGCTCCATCACGCTACGTCACAGCTATCGTTTGACAATGGCAGTTGCGCTTGGAGCTGTAGGGTTGTCGCTCTCTTGGGGAGTCACTGGCGCTAGTCGACATACCGCAAAGAATTCCCTTTCGTCTTTGGTATGCTCTGCCTTCGCCAGTGATGACTCAACGCACGTCTCTGGAGATCATCCATAACGCGAAAAAGCTCAGATGGTGAGACCTGCCCTCCTCACCCGCCTTCCACTCTTAAAAGCCATATCGATATATACCCGAGACAATACGCCGTGGCGAGAAATTTATAACATGTACTATGTGCTATGCCTGCGAGGCAGGAATATGAGAATTAAGACGCTTCTTTTTATTCTTGGAGTCTCACACTGCGGTTATGCTCTAAACCTGACAGACCTGCTTATGGTAAGTGTATCATCTCTTCTTTAAAGCCACATGCTATGAAACCAAGAACCGCATGCGAAATTTGAATATTATGCCCATTTAGGCGCATGATATGTTTATTGTAAAACTTTACCTTTTCTTGTTGTTATCAGTAGGCATCAGAACGAAATGCACTGCAGCAAAGGCATAGACACCCCCAGAGTGACTCATTCATGATGTTAGCCGCACTGGCTCTTGGCATGTCTTTTAGATGCGTGGCGCGCTCACGTCAACGCCCACTTCTGTGCATTTGAGCACATGATAAGCATTTGACAATGTTAAGCACAGCGTCATTCTCGCCCACCTGAGCGAGACTGACTGCGGCACTAACACCTTCAATTATATTAAACACTTCCTCACGGATCGGCAGGCCTTCGTCCGCATCCAGGACGAAGAGCACAGCCCGTACATCATGGGCAGCAGGGGTACGTCACAACGCGCTGTACTGTCCCCTCTGCTCTTTAATTTAGCAATGCTTCACCTACCCTCTAAATTGGCCGATATCGAAGGCATCCAGCATGCGCTGTATGCCGACAATTTGGGCCACCCAAGGTAATGTGGGTCACATGGAGGATTGCCTGCAAGCAGCCGCTGACATAGTAGACAACTATGCCGCGTACTGCGGCCTCCAGTGCTCCCCACAGAAATCAGAATTCGTGCATATTCGGCCATCGCCGAAGTGTGCAATCCCCATTTCCCTCTCCCTCGCCAGCGGCCCCATCCGTGAGGCTTCGGAGATCAGAGTTCTCGGACTCTTTATTAGTAGAACACGTCGCGCAGACACAACACTGGTCAAGTGCGTAAGGTTGGAGACCAGGTGGACCGCATGGCCCGTCGGGTCTCCAACGAACGCGGAGGTCTACGAAGCACATATGCGTTGCGACTCGCACATGCTTTCGTTATGAGTCGAATACTCTATTCGACCCCCTACCTTCACTTACGCAAGCAGGACGAAGATGTCTTGTAGGTTACTCTCCGTAAGATCATCAAAAGGGCGCTCGACCTTCCGATCTCCACCTCCAACGCGAGGCTCGTCGCGCTGGGAGTGGTGAACACCTATCGGTAGCTGCAAGAAGCGCACCTCACCAACCAATACACGCGTCTTGCCCAGACCGTGTCCGGTCGTCGCCTTTTGGACCGACTACACATTCAACACAACCATCACACCGAGGAAAGGGTACGAGTGCCCGAACTGTGGAGATGCGCCATCCACGTTCGACCCCTTTCTACGAAAATGTCCAATGTCCAAAGAAGACCATAATGGCCGGCGGCAGGCGCGGGCGGATGCCCTCCACCGCCATTATGGCAAAAAACACGGTGTATTTTATATGGACGTGACCGGCCCGCACCGCTCAAGGGGGGGATGGTACACGGCCGCGGTCATACACCAGCAAATACAGGTGGATGGGCTCACTTTCAAAGCTCCCAGCGCAACTCACGCTGAGGAGGTAGCCATCGCCCTGGCGGCCTCTCACCTTCAGGCGCAATATATCCTATCAGACTCGCAAGGAGCTTGTCGAAATTACGAGCTGGGTTGGGTCTCCCTCACAGCTTATCGAATACTTCGCAACGCGGCACGGGACCGAGATCCTACGCTCCGCTACTTAGTCTGGACTCCGGGCCACCAAGGCCTACCAGGTTACGAGGCTGCAAACGCAGCCGCCCGCGCACTCACTTCCCGGGCCCCTGGCGATGACCTTACCGATTCGGACCTGGACAACGAACCCCTTTGAAGATTTAAAGATATAGTCAATAACTACCAAGAATCTCACCGCAAGTACCTGACCCCCCTCAAGGGGCTGGGAAAAGCAGGTGAGTGTCTTCTGATAAGACTTTTTACAAATACATTGCTGTGCCCGGCAGTCATGAAACACTTCGACCCCTCCTTTTCTGGCCTCCGCTCATACTGTACGGAGGTGGCTGACACCTACCATATGGTGTGGGCATGCCAGAAAAATCCTTCCCTCAACCCCCACCCCAACCCAACCCGAGAGGACTGGGAGGCGGCCCTGCTCGGCTGCCACGACCTTCCGGCCCAACAGGCCATGGTCCGGCGTGCCCGAGCGGCGGTAAAGTCAAATGGGGTCCCGGAATAGGGACCCCACCTAGTATTGTGAGGGGGGTGGCGCACTAGGGGCCACCTCCCAAACTACCTCTCTATAACTTGTAATAAATGCTTTTCACCACCACCACCACCTACTTCCTTCAGCCCTCGTCGCATTTGATGCTCGACCTGCCGGTGCGTTCAGCCGCTTCCCTTTTTCGTGCTCGGCAGCGCGGTCAGCGCTTGCGCTGCTTTCGCAGATTGACGCTCAAAAATAGTCTCCTGCTTTTCTTCGGCCTCCTTGGCCGCCTTCTCATATTTGTGTGCGGCTACACAAAGCTGCTGTTTGGTGACATCCGGCTCCATTGCATGGTCATAGCAGCGATGCTACTGGCGCAGAATATGTTCACGCGCAGAAGGAACAGATGGCAGAGGACGACGATTCACGTGCTAGCAACTTCTATAGTGCCATTAAGCCTGGGGATATCGTCATTATCCATTTCAACAGGCAGCGCGAGGCGTTGTTACGATGGCGGCGTGGCCTGGTATCCAGAAACGAATCTGCTCCGTTTATGCTAGTGCTTATTCGAAAAGCACTCGGGGACATGTTGTAGTGAAGTAATGAAGTCAAATGATTTTCACTCGGTAAGCTATAGTTCAGCAGGCACATCACCCGGACATGTCGTGCCAGCTGGAATATCATTTTTACGTTACGTTAACTTCTTGCTGCAACTTATTTTTTAGTGCAGGCGTTCCATTATCCGGAGTGGTTGCCAACGCAGTCTTTATATTGCAGGCCCTGAACACTACTCAACCAATATGGATCAAGAAAAGCACATGCAATCACTTTCCTAATCACCCCCCGCACACCTGCGTCTATTCCATTCAAGATTATCTCAACCACACCGATTATTCATTTAATCAAACTTACTACTATGGCGAAATCCGGTGAGTGTTTCAAATAGTTTGTCCCTTTTACAACGACGTGCAAACAAAGGTTTCTACGCTGGCAGGTAATCGTACAGCTTTCTGTTCTGTTTATTTTTTTCTAGCCAGTTCCGCTCCCCCCGCACAGCTTTTAAAAGCACCTACTCTTTTTTCTTGCAATGCGGAGAAGAGGTAACCTGTCGTCTCTCTTGCTTTCAAGAAGACGTAGGCGTAGTGAGCGGCAGCACAGACCAAGGCTGCAAGGTAAAAAAAAAACTTAGGAGCTCCTGCATGGATCTTTTGAACGCATTAGCAGCCAAAATTTGTTGTATCCGAGGTTGATCACTTAAAGTTCGTTAAATCCAAGATTGTGAACCTCTGGTCATTATATCCGAGGTCATCACACGGAGTTTAACATATCCGAGGTCCAAGCACGAAAGTTTTTTATATCCAAGGGGATGTACCAAACGCTTTCGCTACACCAACGTTTTTTAATATACTATTGTTTAGCCTGCCCCTTAGCTCCCATCCATTTCATGCCACTTATCCTGAGGTAATCTCAGCAGCTAGGAAAGAATGAATTGGCAAATGCGCAAACTTGATAAGGGAACGAACTCCAGCGTCCTCTTCGTGGGCTCTAAGACTATGCTCTTCCGAACTGAATTTTATCGGCAAGATATAAAACATCCCTTCAGTCAAAGGAGCCTCTCTTATTGCGTATAATAGAAAGAAAACCCATATTACCATGGATAGAAACCAAGACCTTTTGCTTGGAAAGCTGCACCGCATCATTTCTACAAACGAGCAGGTAACATATACCAACGGACGCAGTAAGCCTGTTGAGTACTATCAGCTAAAAGTCCTCAGTTTCTTCACAGCTCAGGGACAAATAGGCAATACTGATCTGTTCTACGCTTATTACATTTATTTTGATTGAAACACTTATTGATGATGTCATTGTTACGGTACCCTGTGTAGAGTTATTTTCGGGAAATTCTCACTCTATTAACTGAGGCGTTTGGCAGCTCTAGCATGCTAAGAAATTTATAAATGCAGTTCTTAAATAATCACAGCCACTGGGAAACTGCTGCAAAATATAACCGCTTCCGTAATCACTTCGTCTTGTAATTGTTTTCGTGTAAACCTACTTAATGTGACACATTTCCTTAGAAAAAAGTTTTTTTACATATGTACACAAGTCATGGTTACCAGATAAACTGACATTTACAAGAAGACATGACAATAAGCATGTAAGGCGAGCCATTTAACACATTCCCACATATGTGACTGCAGGAACTCGTCTCATTTCTATGGAAAGCTTTATGATTCTGTGTGGGGACCAGTTATGGCCATCAGCCAGGAACAAGGTAAGAAGGACTTTAAAACTATTGTAATTTCCAAATAAAGATGTTCTCTCTTAGGAAAGGGAACAACAACTTAGTATCCTCTGCTTTTTAAACATGGTTTATTTTAGAACAGGTACGCACATTTGACGTGCGCAATAAAATAAACCTTGATAGTGATTATTGTCGTGTCAAGTGTATGACCTGGCTTAGTGAAAATTCTGTATCTCGTAACCACTTAGAGCTAAATAAAAAACCGGATATACAGTTCTATGCGGTTTTGGGGAGATCAAGTTTTTCGGTTGCGTGTTCTTTGTTTCAAACAGTGCGTAGTCTTCCAGGACACGTGGCTCCGCGATTCATACATGCACAGTAAAAAAATTTCTTATTGCATTATTTATGCTGAGCGATTTCGGTTTGGTTTCTGAGCGCCGAGGTGTGCTGTGACGTGATGATCAGGGAAGTGCAGCAACCCAGGTCACGTGGGCCCCAAAAGTTACAGGTGAAATGAAACCCGGCGGCCCGCTTGGGCCGATCTCAGTCCGGATACCGCGTATGCGAACGCAGTTTCCGCGTCGATGCCGGTCCTGGTCGGGCATCTGTGTCGGTGGCCCGTAAAAGCCGGCCGTGCTCGCAGCTGACCGCGCGTCAGTCGGCCGATTCCTTGCTCACGTTACAGCGACACGATATCTCAGTGTTCATCTCTACAAATACCCGTCACTGTCTTCACTTCACTCCCCCAGCGCAGCCGCTTTCGAGATTGCTACGGCCTCAATGTTTTCGCATTCCCCCAGTGCGGGTTGCCGCAGTGATCTCTAACGTTTTTGTCTTCACTCCTCTTCGTTGTCGACATTCAAAGTACTTGTTCGTAAGAATTCCACCACAGGCATTCTCTGTCACTGAACGTACGCAGTATGAAACGCATCGACATCAATCCAATCGAGTTAAAATAATAGCGCCACAGTCTCGTCGCAAGTAGCTGTGGGAACTATAGGAAACTATAGGAAAACTGTAGTTTTCTATAGAAACTAAGAAAAATATATGCTACTAGAATTTCTCATAATCTAAAGAAAGGGGCGGCCAGGCTTGAAATACTGGAACTGTCTTTGGTCGCTGAATATTTCCTTTACTACGCCGTTGATTGGTGGGTTGATTTCTGGGCTGCCACCACCACTAACTGATAAAAGCCACAAATAATTTAAGAAAAGGGGTGGAAGCGCTTGGAGTGTTGGCACTGTTCCCTATCACGAACAAACCGTTCCGGCTGTGTGCAAAGATTGACTGTATCGAGAACGCAATGTATCCTGTTTTTTTTTTTCATGACGAACGCATATTTAGAGGCGTAATTGTCCACTGTTTTTACCAGCTTATCTGCGCATGCTTTTCTGAAAAAAAAAAAAAGGTGTACGGAGTATGTGCACACAAAAACATGACGCTTGGCCAGAGTCCTATTTGTACTATGTGGCACGAAATATTCTCACCCGCTGCTACTGCTGGAGTAAAATTTGAGTGATATGTGGGGTTGAACGTCCTGAAGCTTAGCATAGAAATGCTACCCGGATTCATTAATTGGCTATTCATAATAGTTAATTGTTACAGGTGGCCCAGCTATTTACTACCTTCTCAGTTACATGAATGTTACTGAACGCTGCGGTGTTTTGATATATACAGATTCAGGTAAGTGTGGAACTAGTGGCTGTTTCTTCTCGAGTGAGAACCATTTGACGTGCATCAGAAACGTTATACTCCTCAAGATTTTTGTTTAATTGTGTCCTTAAAGCTTAACTGAAGTTAATGTAAGGGCAGCTCCCCTGCAATTTGGGTTCAGAATTGTGGCAGACAATGGGACAGTGCCGTCCTTTAAAGCAGCATATTTACAATGATAGGGGAAAAAGTTTCTAGCTTTGATTTTTCCTTTCGAAGCTGCTGCCATACATTATTAGTAATTATGCTTATACTACATGCAATGAACAATTGTTTACTGTTGTTTAAACTTTATTACACCAGCAAGAAAAAAAAACACTCTTATTTTAGCAGCGATGCTATTTAAGCCGGAGGTTGTTTCGTTAGTCGTGCGCAGAGGTGGCTGTGTTCGCAGTACTGAGATCACCCACAGAAGCCTGAGCCCCTGTTGGAGCGGAAGACAACTACTGTGTTAAGTGCCTGCTCCGACAGTTGTTGTCCGCTTCAACAGGGGGCGTCAAGCGTCCGTAGGTGGTACTGAAATAAGCACTTGTACGCACTGATCACTGAGTGTTCGTTGATCTAGAGGGGGAGGGGGGGGGGCAACTATAGACGACAACTGATAGAAATAGGTGTAATCACGGTTAACTTAGTCGAAACAAACTCAAACAGCATCGCTCTGCCTTCAGTCTTACACGAGAGTGTAATCGGCCCTACATTTTTTTTTATCTTTTCCCTCTCGTTGCGCCCTTTGCACCGAGCGTGTGTCCACAGCCTTGTTCACAGAAACTTATCTTCTAGTTGTTGCTATAAACACAGCTTGCACGTCACTCCGCGTAGATAGTAGAGTGTATTTCATGCTTAGTCCGAGAAGTTACGGTGGGTGCTTAAGGTCCTTACGTGCAGTGAATGCGAAAGAATCCTTTCACTTACAGGCCCTTACCGCAATGGCCTTCGGCATAAAGGCCTTCAACATAAAGGTCTTTACTCTGAAGGCATTTACCTTGAAGGCCTTTAGACTGAAGCCCTTCAAGGCAAGCCCGCCGCGGTTGCTTAGTGGTTATGACGCTCGGCTGCTGACCCGAGGGACGCGGGTTCGATGCCGTCCACGGCGGTGGAATTTCGATTGAGGCGATATTCTCAGTGATTAATTAAGGCGCTCGTCTACCGAGCCGGAGTACCCGGGTCCGAACCCGACCGCGGCGGCCGCGTTTTGATGGAAGCGGACCGCAAAACGCACCCGTGTGCTGCGCGACGTCAGTGCACGTTAAAGATTCCCAGGTGGTCAAAATTATTCCATAGCCTTCCACAAGAGCACCTCTTGCTTCCTTTCTTCTTTCATTCCTTCCTTTATCCCAGCCCTTACTGTGCGGTTCAGGTGTCCACCGATATGTATGAGATAGTTACTGTTCCAATTCCTATCTTGAAAACCAATTTGCATTTTCATTTCCTGAATTTTGAACATTGTCTATATTGCCGCCTCCCCACTATCCTTTCTTAACTATCGCTCTCTGCTTTCTTTCCCTCTACCCCTCCTCTCTCTTCCTTTTTATGCCCGCTAACCACAGCTCAGGGGCTTCAGGTTCCGATGACAGATGCTGCAGCTAGCAACATGTTTTCCTCCCATTAAATTTATTAATAAATAGCCGGCCGCCACGATGGCTCAGTGGTTACGGCGCTTGGCTGATGACCCCAAAAACGCGGATTCGATCCTGGTCGCGACGGTCGAATTTGGATGGGGCGAAATTCTAGAGGTCTGTGTATTCTCCGATATCAGTGCATGTTAAAGAACCCCGGGAGGTCGAATTTTCTGGACCCCTTCACTACGGTGTCCCTCATAGCCTGAGTCGCTTTGGAACGTTAAACCCCCTAAACCTAAACCTAACAATAGAGAGTTTTAGTATTACGGGCTTTGCGTAATTGCGTGCATAGCGGAATAGCGGGTCCAGAGTGCGCATGCGCAGAACGCTAACGGGAAAATAGAGTTAGCGTACGCACGCAATTTTCAGAATTTAGCGTTGCGGCAGTTTCGGCTTTTGCGCCCTTAGCGTGGAAACATGGCGGCGTCCTTCCAAGCGACAGCCGCCCGCTTCAGCCGATTCAGCAGCTCTTGTGATTCTGGTCGGCATGTTTACCGGCAACTACTGGTGTTTTTGCTTTTCGCTATGACTTACCTTGCTTCGACGATAAAATCTAAGCTGCAATTCAGCCCAGTTTTTGAGATACGCGCTCGATTCTGGAGCGCGCAAGCCTAATGGAACCACAAGCTGCATTGCTACCGTCTGCAACGGCCCAAAACGCAGCAGACACCTAGCAAAAACGTCTGGAACGAGACAAAAATAGATTTGGAGGTTTTTCGGGGTGTTTTATGGACTTAAATTATGTAAAGAGAGTTTATATTAAATTTACAAAAGTTTTTTGAACATTATACGTCATGTGATGGCAAATATTCTTACCAGTCCCTTCTCTAGAGCGGTGGGAGGCTATACTGGCCAGCTCAGACCCGTTGACGCAAGTCCGGGCCACTGAGTGGGCTCACAAGGTCGCCAAGAGCCATGGGCTCGAAGCCACCTAGTACAATGCCCACTAGGGCTCAGTGCTGACAATAAACGTTTTCCAATCCAATTGCTCCAACGGCTTGTAGTTAACATTGCCTTTACTAGATGGCGCCACTATTTTACGTTTTTATTTCATTTTATTTCAATTTCGGGGTCATTTTGCAGACGAAAATGAACGCTGCACTAATAATTCGTATAAAACACTCGGAAATATTATACTTTGGCAAGTTGGCGGCAGTGTCGACCATTTTAGAAGGGCCGTTCGCATCCATGTCAAGCAGATGGCGTTTAACGTTATCAAAACGCTATACTAAAACTCTCTTTGGCGATAAGTTGCTTGCGACACGCTAACGTAATTTCCCTTAGGTCCGCTATCACGCTAACGCTATACTAAAACTCTCTATCCGATATGGAAAACGACTAGCTTCGATGTTAAACCCTACAGATGTCTGCACAGTTCGCATCTAGAAATCGAGTTTTGAGACAAAAAGCGACGGCTACAGACTTTACGCACCACGAATTTAGAGTTGGAACCGAATCACTCTCACCCTCTTATGTTTCGAGCCTACAACACTCACATTACGCAAAAGAGTATACAGCTCCTTTGGTCGAAAAGCTGTCGGCGTCGTAGTTGTAGCTGTCGCACCGTGCTTCGGAAAAAAATGCAGGGCAGATTACATTCTCGTGTACTATTGATGACACAGTAGTAGTAGTATAAAGCTTTATTCCCCAAAATGGGACGGGGTTTAGGGGTTGAGGTCTTTAGCAGCAGGTGGTGTTCCTAGGTAAAGGACCCCATTGGTTCTTGCTGCCTTCTCGCCCCGCTCAACCAGCGCAGCAATGCTGTTAGAGTTTGGTTCGACTAAGTTAACCGTGATTGTACTCATAATTTCTATATTTTGTCGTCTATAGTGCCACCCCCCCCCCCCCCCGCCCCCTAAGAACAACGAACACACAGTCATCAGTACGTACGAGTGCTTATTGTAGCGAGAGCTCCATTGGCCGTAATCTCGTCGTTTCGCTGTGAACGGTGGCCACACCGCGAGCTGAACTGTTGCCTAGCAACCACTGCAACTGGCATCGCCGCTCACCGCGCCATCTGGCATGACGTCAGAGGAGGAGCCGGTGAAACCGCGTTGCAACAACAGAGGAGGAACCGGCGTTGCATTGTATATATAGAAGGGGCGGCTCGGTGGGATTCGTCGGCAGATATGGAAAGTGGGTCGGAGAGACGGAAAGAAGCCAGGCTTCGTCGACTGGCCCCCTGGGCCCTGGGACAGCAGACATCTTAGACGTGCGTTAAGCTGCGAAAACTATGAAGAGCGGCAGCTTCGCAAGCAAAGCCGCATAACTGGCCCCTTGGGACAGTGGACACCTTAGTCGCGCTTTGAGCTACGTGGCGGTAGTGGCAGATGTGCGCTGCATGCGTTGGCACTGACAACGGTGTGGCAGAAAAGCGGCATTTAGATCATAGTCCGTCGGCGTTCATTGTGTTCATCGGCGTTGGTGTTGACGTTTTAAGCGCATAACTGCCTCCCTGGATCAGTGGAAACCTGAATGGCGCTTTGAGGTACGTGGGATGGTGAGAGAGAGAGAGAGGTGTGAGCTGCATGCGTTAGCGCTAACGTTGTGGCAGACACGCGGCACTGCAGCAGTAGGCCGCAGCGTTCTTTGGGTGAGCATCTCGCGATCAACCGTGGACTTCCACCTGCCAGTGTGGCAGGGTGGGCGCGTTGCCTATGCAGTGTGAGGAACGCACTCAACGTTACAGACACCAAGCCGCGTATAGCTGCCCGATACGCTATAGCTTTCGCTCTCTAACCAGGTTCAAGGGTAGTTGAACCGCACCTAATTTTTTCAGTACCACCCACGGACGCCTGACGCCCCCTGTCGGAGCGGACGACAACTAATGCAATAGTTGTCGTCCGCTCCGACAGGGGTGTCACGCGTCCGTGTGTGACCCGCCATTACTGCGAACACAGCCACCGCTGCACACGACTAACGGAACAACCTCCGGCTTAAACAGCACCGCTGTTAAAAATTTTATGCTAACCGTTTGCCGCAGAATGTTTCCGATGCTGTCATGCGATTCAGCGCTCTGTGTTGCATAAACTTTAAGTAGAGCCTAGCTTGCGGCAGGAGTTCGAAACGGTGACCTATAATCCGGGCCTGCGGGTGCCCACCTAGTTATGTAAGACAGTTGCTGAGTCATTTTCTTTTCTCAAATCCAATTTTTATTTCCTTCATCATGGCACCTCTTTCTCTCTTTCTTCTTTCACTCCCACTTTCCTCCCTTCCCTTACGGTGCGGTTCGGGTGTCCACCGAGATGTGAGACAATTACTGCGCCATCACCGTTTCTCAAAAATGCATTGCGTTCAAAGGTGCTTCCAACCGGCAAGGCGTCGCACCGAACTTAAACATTTCAACACATCCTTTGATGGCACGTGCCAGTTCTGTGGGGAGGTGGCTGACACCTTCCACATGGTTTGGGCGTGTCAGTCAAACCCATCTATCCCCTCCAACCCCACCAGACAGGACTGGGAGGCGGCCCTGATCAGCTGTCAGGACCTAAAGACCCAAAAGGCCTTGGTTCACAGGACGCGGGCGGCGTTGCTTGCCAGTGGGGCCCCGGAATAGAGGCTCCACCTAGTATTGTTAGGGGAAAGGGCCAATAGGGCCTACCCCAATCACCTCTCTGCAAAAATTTATTACACTATATATGTTTTTCACCACCACCACCGAACGGGCGGTAGCTTTCCGTGGACTCCGTGGCAGCGCTGCAAGACGCTATCGCGTTCCACTCCTACAGGCGAAACTTAAGTGTCCTCCAACTTTTTAACCTTTTTTAAACATAGCTCCAGTGAAAAAAGTAATGCTTAATGCACGGGACCGCTTGCATTGTAAAATTACACATCATCATCATCAGCCTGACTACGCCCACTGCAGGGCAAAGGCCTCTCCCATGTCTCTCCAATTAACTCTGTCCTTCGCCAGCCGCGGCCACCATATTCCCGCTTATTTCTTAATCTCATCCGCCCACCTAATTTTCTGCCGCCCCCTGCTACGCTTGCCTTCTCTTGGAATCCACTCCGTTACCCTTAAGGACCAACGGTTATCTTGCCTTCGCATTACATGCCCTGCCCAAGCCCACTTCTTCCTCTTTATTTCAACTAGGATATCATTAACGCGCGTTTGTTCTCCCACCCACTCCGCCCGCTTCCGATCTCTTAACGTTACACCTATCATTTTTCTTCATAGCTCGCTGCGTTGTCCTTAACTTAAGCTGAACCCTCTTTGTTAGCCTCCACGTTTCTGCCCCATAGGTGAGTACCGGTATGATACACCTGTTGTATACTTTTCTCTTGAGGGATATTGGTAAACTGCCATTCATGATCTGAGATAACCTGCCATATTCGCTCCACCCCATTCTTATTCTTCTAGTTATTTCCCTCTCATGATCTGGATCAGCTGTCACTACCTGCCCTAAATAGACATAATCTCTTACTACTTCCAGCACCTGGCTACCAATTGCGAACTGCAGTTCCCTTGCTAGGCTGTTGAACATTACTTTGGTTTTCTGCATGTTAATTTTTATCCACACCGTTCTGCTCTGCCTGTCCAATTGATTGATCATGCTTTGCAGTTCATGTCCTGAGTGACTTAGCGAGGCAATGTCATCAGCGAATCGCAAATTACTTAAGTATTCTCGGTTAACTCTTATCCCCAACTGTTCCCATTTCAGGCCCCGGAATACCTCCTGTAAACAGGCAGTGATTAGCACAGGCGAGATCGTGTCTCCCTGCCTGACACCTTTCCTTATTGGAATTTTATTACTGACTTTATGGAGAACTATGATAGCTGTGCAATCGTTATAAATATCTTCCAATATTTTCACATAGCACTCTTCTACGCCCTGATTCCGCAATGCCTGCATGACTGCTGAGGTTTCTACTGAGTCGAATGCTTTCTCGTAATCAATGAACGCTATATATAAAGGTTGGTTATATTCTGTGCATTTCTCTATCACCTGATTGATTGCGTAAATATGGTTCGTTGTCGAGTATCCTTTACGAAAGGCTGCCTGGTCCTTTGGTTGATTGAAGTCTAAGGTTGTCCTGACCCTATTAGCGATTACCTTAGTAAATACCTTGTAGGCAACAGACAGTAAGCTGATCGGTCTCTAATTCTTCCAGTCCTTGGCGTCTCTTTTCTTATTAATTAAGATAATGTTAGCGTTTTTCCAAGCTCTAGGTACGCTCGAGGTCCCAAGGCATTGCGTATACAGGGTGGCTAGTCTTTCTTGCACAATCTCTCCTCCGTCATTCAACAAATCTGCTGTTATGTGATCCTCACCAGCTGCTTTCCCCCTCTGCATTGCTCCCAAGGCTTTCTTTACTTCCTCCTTCGTTACTGGCGGGATGTCCCATTGCTGTGTTCCACTGCCTCTCTCAGTAACATTCTGATTGCAATCTCTACTGTATAGATTTGTGTAAAACTCATCGGCTACTTTAACTATTTTATCCATATTGCTAATGACATTGCCCTCTTTGTCTCTTATCGCATGCATCTGGTTTCTACCTATGCCTAGTTTTCTCTTCGCTGCTTTTAGGCTACGTCCGCTCTTTAGAGCATGCTGGATTTTCTCCATGTTAAACTTCCTGATGTCGACTACCTTGCGCTTATTTATTAACTTCGACAGCTCTACTAGCTATATTCTATCTATGGAGTTAGACGTCCTCATGCTTTGCCGTTTCTTAATCGGATCCTTAGTCTCCTGAGATAGCTTCCCGGTATCCTGTCGAACCATCCTACCGCTGATATATTTGTCGATGCTAGAAGCGTGTCCCACCAGGCATCGGGTCCAGGAGCACCGCCGCAGTGCCGAAGGAGGAAGGAAACGTGGGCCGGAGACGGGGAGTAGGGGAAGTGAAGGAAAAAACTGTATTCACATATTTACATTATTTACATAGAGCGGGGCTGAGAATGGCTCTCAGTGGAAGGGGAACGTCTTCGTCAACCGTAGTCGACTGGAGCTAGCAGGCTTCTCTCGGCCACACTCACGGCCGAGTTAAATATCGTCCGGTTTCCCCAGATCCCTGGCTGGGGAAAAATGGTCGACGAGCACTGTCCAATCGGATGGACCGAAGGGGACCTTCTTGTTACCGCCCACGGCTGGGCAGGTGCGAGCTTGTCCACTCTGTCGCAGCTGGGTCGAAGAGAGGGGGAGATTGCTGACTCATCCAGCCCCGCGGGAAAGGAATCTCCTGAAGTCTTTCAGCAGGGGAATGAACTTGCCTCCCCGCCGATTGCCCAGAACTCGAGTCGGGGACACAGAATTCTTCAATTATCCGCCAGCGTGACGGCGCCGCCAGGTCGCCTCCGCATTCACGGTGGTTGCTCGGACAATAGCTCCTGGGCCTCGCCTGCCTTCGTCGCCGCTGCACTCCGTTCAAGGAATTTCGCTGGGGTTTTGGCTGACAATGGCCCCTGGCATTCCTGCCACACTAATCCGCTGAGGCTCGGAGGGGCATTCCAAGCATCCAACTTCCCATGGTCGTCGCGAGGTTGTCGACCTCGATGAATGTTCACGGTAGCTGCATGATCGGGCCCACGTGGTCCGAGTGGACACAGGTGTGACGGGAACACACAAAGAGAGTTAAGGGGGGGGGGGGGGGGGGGGTAGAAACACAACAGCACGTCCGCCGCCCGAAGAGGTCTCGTAGTGGTTGCAGCCAACGCTGCTGCGCGCAGAGACCTGGAGTTGTGTCCGTTCGGCCTTTGGTCACAGCTGGGCCCAAAGGTTCTTCTTGCTTCGTTGACAGCTGTAACGAGCTCAACCAGCAAAGTCCAAAGCCCAACAAGCAGAAAGCGCCAAACTGACTTCAAGAACTGCCAAGCTGTTTTCGGTCAACAAAATCTCTTTAGAGAAAATGAGCTGTAGCGTGAAATTTACGTCCTCCTCCGAAAGTTGACATGTTTGACCAAACCAGAATACACAGAGCTTGTTTAGCCAAAAGGGAGGAAAATTTTCTAAAATTTTGGGGGGGTGCCGTAGCACGGTTTATGTCACAGAAAGCCACCGCCCGTGAGAGCACAAAGGGAAGGTGGAGCTGCTGAACACACATACAAAACAGACAAAAATGATTCCCGCTAAAGCAAAAAAAAAAAACAAAATACAAATTTGCATAGCGGAATAACGTCTGGGGAGTCAGGAAAGGGCATTACACGGGAAAGCTTCGGCTGAGGCCATCAGCGTTGCCATTATCTCGTCCCTTTTTGTAACGCACGTCAAATGAGTCCGGCAATGCCAAGCTCCGAAATTTCGCTCTCATTTCGCATAGGAGAGTGTAATGAACAAAAGGCAAAAAAAATAAGCATTAAAGTCAATATGAGATTATGCCTCGTATCCGCTCACCAAGAGCGTTGCGACTCAAGGAATGTACTGATTCATATTCTTCAGCCGCCCCTTGCGCGGCCGCGGTCCGACAGCTGCTTTAGCCGATGAGACATTGACATAATGCTAGGAATTTCAGCCTGCATTTCCGTACAGGAGAGTTAAATGAACAAAAAGAAACAAGCAATAAACTGAATAGGATTATTCCTCGAAACCGTCCAGAAACAGCTTTACGATTAGAGGAATTTACCGGTTCCTATTCTTCAGCCGCCCCCTGCGCGGCCGCGGTCCGATAGCTACTCTAGCAGGTGCAAAATTACACAAGGCTAGGAACTTCAGCTTGGGACCCTTAACTGTTCTTCGTCCAAGTCTCGCGGTTCTGAAGTTTAGCTGACGCTCAGAAAGCAGAATGCGAGAAGGGAGCGAACGAGTGCGAATGCCGTGCCAGCGTATCCGTCTCTCTCGGATTGGGTTCGCGCGTTGCGTTCTCTTGGCTTGTGTTCCCACGGGGCCGGTGCGAACTCTTGAGCACCGAGGTGCCAAATTGGGGCGGCTACGCGGTTCGGATTTCAGTCGAACCGTTAACAAGGGCCGCACTTTCCCCTTCATTAACATTCCCCGTTTGGCCACCTCTATACGCTGCCGCTCTGTGGAAACCCTCGCTGTTGGTTTGCGGGGCGCGTCACTAGCCATCGCGGAACCGTCACAGGTTAAGTCGTTGGCGTCCGCCTCATTGTCAGTTTGTGAACCAGCCTGCTCTGGCTCACTACCGTGAGAGTTTACGAGGGTTACAGGGCCATGTTTGCCCTCTTCACCCGCGTGCTCTGCTGGCGCTGCGAATTCTGGAGTCTTCGAACTGGTGAGGACCTGCGCAGCGTTATCTCCAAGACTAAGGCCCTTTTCTTTGGGCAGCATATCCAAGCGATTTGGGAAAATCGAGGGATGCTGCACAGGCAGGTCTTGGGAGACGGCTGCCTCGGTCAGACGCAGCTCGAGCGGGCTCTCGATCGCGACGCGGGCAGTAAGTTGGTCGTATTGGATACCTTTCCTATCTTTATACTGGCGGTACAGCAGGCCAGGACGGAGCTGGAAAGGTATGTTCTTCCGTGACACACCTATGTCACTTTGGTGACTCAAATTTCGTAGAGTCTGGTCTTTCTCTTGCTCAGCGGTGAACGTTTCTCTGTCCACACGAAGGAGTTCGAGAAAGCCATCTGAGTGGGGCAACACTAGATTCGTATTCAATTCCTCACCTAGCCCCAGCTCATCACATGCGCCTGCTTCGGAAGACTCACTATAGCCTGTACTACTGTCGGTACTCTTTACCGCTGTGCTAGAGGTGAGTAAGTCCTGGGCTGGCTCGTCATTAGGTAGCGCGGAGCCGTCACGGGTTAAGTCGCCTGCGTTCGGCTCGTCGACAGTTTGCAATAAAGCCTGCTCTAGCTCATCACCGTGAGAATTTATCAGGCTTACAGGTTCAGGTTTGCCCTGTTCAACTGTGTGCTCTGCTGGCGCTGCGATCTCACGAGCCTTCGAAATGGTAAGGACCCGCGCAGCGTTATCTCCAAAACAAAGGCCTTTTTCTTGGGGCAGCATATCCAAGCGATTAGAGAAAATCGAGGGATGCTGCTTAGGCAGGTTTTGGGAGACGGCTGCCTCGGTCAGACGCACCTCGAGCGGGCTCTCGATCGCGACGCTGGCAATGGGCAAAGACACGCTGGTTTCAGTGGAGCATAACTCATTTTCGGGTGTTCGGTCGCGAGCGGCTGTCGTTCCCTTATCGCTGAACTGATCTTTGTTTCCAAGCAGCGATGAGGCGCATTCCTCGCTTACAGTAGAACTTGCAGTTGCCGCTTTCAGCGCGCGACTTCTTTCTGGAGGACTACCTTTTTGCGCTGCGCCTACGCCTATCTGGGTTTCAAGGACAATCTCTGCGGCATCCCGCTTTTCAGCCAACGCTGCGCTTTGGCTTGGAGCGCCATAGTCGCTGTCAGGTGACTGACAACGACGCTCCGTGCCGCAGATTATCACATCAGCTTCCCGACTGCCACTGTTCTTCTGAGTAACTACAATGTGCGTAGCTGACCAAGCGGGGCTCTTTGGCTGGTCGCTGACGCACTGATGGGAGCGCTGCCCGCTGCTATCACTTTGGCTTTTAGATACGGTCTGTACACGAATTCCGAAGTATCGGAAGAGGGCACTTTTCGCTTTGTCGTAGTTGCGGGCATCCTCATCGGACAGTCGCGCTAATACGGCAGCGACATCACAAGGGAGGATAGCCAGCAACATCATTGACCATTCGCCATGATCTAGCTCCTCTTCCGTACATATCTGTTCAAAATTCGCGAGGAAAGTTCTGAAGCTCTCGCCTCTCTGAAAAGTCCTCAACCGATCTCGGGCCCTTTTCCGTCTGAGAAATTGAGTCGTACGTATGATCTCCTGCTGCTCTCGTTTACGTAGTTCCTCGAGCTCAGCGCGTCTCTTACGGCATTGCTCCTGCCATTCTTTTTCAACCCTGTCGGCCTCCTTTTTAGCGGCTTCCTTGCGGTAAAAGCGTTCTTTTTCAATCCTGTCAGCCTCCTTCTTAGCGGCTTCCTTGCGGTAAAGGCGTTCTTTTTCAATCCTGTCGGCCTCCTCCTTGCGTTCTTTTTCAACCCTGTCGGCCTCCTCTTTAGCGGCTTCCTTGCGGTAAAAGCGTTCTTTTTCAATCCTGTCAGCCTCCTTCTTAGCGGCTTCCTTGCGGTAAAGGCGTTCTTTTTCAATCCTGTCGGCCTCCTCCTTGCGTTCCTTTCCAACCCTGTCGGCCTCCTCCTTAGCGTTCCTGATTCCCTCCTGAATGACTTCCCAGGTCTCCAAAATTTTGTCACCCTCCTCCTTAGCACCACATTCCCTAATAGCCTCAATCAGCTGCGGCTTCCTGTGACTTTTCCTGGCCTCAATACCCAGCTTTTCACACAGCAACATCAACTCTGGCTTCTTTAGCTTGCTCAAATCCATGGCAACTTCCGAACGAGGACTTTCATAAAATAAGCTGCTACGTGAAATGCTTAAGCGAGCACGTGCAGAAAAACAATCTACAGGTAGTGATAAATTTCCAGAGTTATCAAGCCTGGCAGATTCTTAAAGAAAGTCAAGCGCTCACCACTGCTGAAGCCAGGACCAAGCGTGGAAGATCCCGCCGCTGCCAACCAGTTGATATATTTGTCGATGCTAGAAGCGTGTCCCACCAGGCATCGGGTCCAGGAGCACCGCCGCAGTGCCGAAGGAGGAAGGAAACGTGGGCCGGAGACGGGGAGTAGGGGAAGTGAAGGAAAAAACTGTATTCACATATTTACATTATTTACATAGAGCGGGGCTGAGAATGGCTCTCAGTGGAAGGGGAACGTCTTCGTCAACCGTAGTCGACTGGAGCTAGCAGGCTTCTCTCGGCCACACTCACGGCCGAGTTAAATATCGTCCGGTTTCCCCAGATCCCTGGCTGGGGAAAAATGGTCGACGAGCACTGTCCAATCGGATGGACCGAAGGGGACCTTCTTGTTACCGCCCACGGCTGGGCAGGTGCGAGCTTGTCCACTCTGTCGCAGCTGGGTCGAAGAGAGGGGGAGATTGCTGACTCATCCAGCCCCGCGGGAAAGGAATCTCCTGAAGTCTTTCAGCAGGGGAATGAACTTGCCTCCCCGCCGATTGCCCAGAACTCGAGTCGGGGACACAGAATTCTTCAATTATCCGCCAGCGTGACGGCGCCGCCAGGTCGCCTCCGCATTCACGGTGGTTGCTCGGACAATAGCTCCTGGGCCTCGCCTGCCTTCGTCGCCGCTGCACTCCGTTCAAGGAATTTCGCTGGGGTTTTGGCTGACAATGGCCCCTGGCATTCCTGCCACACTAATCCGCTGAGGCTCGGAGGGGCATTCCAAGCATCCAACTTCCCATGGTCGTCGCGAGGTTGTCGACCTCGATGAATGTTCACGGTAGCTGCATGATCGGGCCCACGTGGTCCGAGTGGACACAGGTGTGACGGGAACACACAAAGAGAGTTAAGGGGGGGGGGGGGGGGGGGGGGTAGAAACACAACACCGCCTACTTCTAAGGCACACTGCGTTATGATATCTGTGAGACGATTGTTCATTGTTTCAGCATTACGGTCGTCATCTTCAGTTAAAGCGGGAAATCTGTTGAGCAGCAAAATCCTTAATTCCTCGACTGTCCCTCTTAATGCTAACTCGTTAATAGACTTCCGCTTCACTAATTTCCTGCGCTCCCTTCTCAAATCTAAGCTAATGCGAGACCTTACCATTCTGCGGTTGCTACAACGGACCTTTCCGAGGACCTCCACATCCTCTATGATGCCAGGCTGAGCGCACAGCATGAAGTCTATTTAATTTTTAGTCTCACCATTGGGGCTCTTCCACGTCCACTTCCTGTTGGCTCGTTTTCGGAAGAAGGTATTCATGATCCTTAAATTATTTCTATCTGCGAACTCTACTAATAACTCTCCCCTGCTATTCCTAGAACCTATGCCATAGTCACCTACCGCCTGGTCCCCAGCTTGCTTCTTGCCTACCTTTGCATTGAAGCCGCCTATGCAGGGACTTAGTTGCGTATAAATGCCCTTATGTCTGACACGATTCCCTCAAATCACGCAGTGTACTCTGCCTGCGACCTCTTCTTAGCGTTAGATGCGTTGTATCAGCACAATTCAAAAGCTATTTAAGCCTGCAGGTTACATTTCTCAGTCTCACACTTGCGACTTTTAAATCAATAACAGGTTGGGGGCAAGCTTGCAGTGTCCAAGCTTAAATTCGTTGTATTACCGCTTGTTTCCGTCAAGTGTAGCCTCTTTCTTGTTTTTTATTGCGAAAGCAATACTACGCTAGGTTCTGAGCCGTCAGCATGGTCCCGGCGGTAACCACGTTTGACCTTTAGACGACCCCCGTAGGGACGTCACACCGAGCGGAGGAAAAACTGGAGACCAGCTCGGCTCGTCGGCGCTGTCCCAGGGTAACCACGGAGCGCAGCGCATCTGCTGCGCGCCGCAGCCGCGAGGAGGCGCTCGCTGTGGTGCTCTCATACATAGAGTTTCTTACTATTACCTAGAGGGAAAGCTGGCGGCGCTGCACTTCAGCCACCATGGACGCTCAAAGTATCATGGGGCGGGGAGCTACTTGTTGCGGCACAGTCGTAATTTTTCGGGAACACGGAGTGGCACTACTAAAGCCCCAACTCCAAGGACCCTTCCTAGGCGTACGCGCTCAGCGTCGGCGCTCTTGGCGTACGCTAGAACCGGTCTGCGCATGCGCACTGCAGGAGACGCCAGCGAACCTCGGCGAGGCGCCGATATCTGTCACTGCTAGATATCTGCGCCAGCGCTAGCGCGAGCGCCAGCGCTAGCGCGAGCGCCGGAAGCTGCTCACCGTCACGTCTCTCATACACCAATGGAAGGACGCGGTTCTCGGGACATCCGGTGCGGCTTTTCGCGCGCTTTTCAATTGCTGTCTACATTTTTGCTTGGTGCCGAGGCTGTTCGCGCCATGTCGCAAATTAAAATAATAAATGAAAGTCTGATCGCCGCAGTAGAAAGGCGGCCGTCGCTCTGGCAGGCGAGCCATAAAAGCCATAAAAATAAGCTAATAAAGGCAGCATTGTGGCTTGAAGTGGCAGCGGAGATTCTGCCAAGCCTGCCAAGCACAGGTAAGCCGATATCTTGCTTGTGACGAGTGCTGATTGAGTGAAATGTGCTCGAAAACGCTTGTGGCAGTCAGACTGTTTTGGCCAGCATCTGCCTGTAAGGTCTGGCAACCACACAGCAGCGTGAGCACAAGCGCGAGTAGCGTGCGGCAGCGCTAGCCAGCGCCTAGTACCATGGAGATGCGTACTGCTGCCAGCGCCTGTCGTTGCGCGGCGCCAAGAGCGCCGACGCTGAGCGCGTACGCCCAGGAAGTGTTGTTGGAGTTGGGGCTTAAGACGTTTCATTCCGAAAACGCTGTTCGTGAGTGCGCAGACGACTTTAGCGCGAACGCAGTGTGCAAAACCCATAGTAGTGAAAACGCGACGACACACGACTCCAATGAAAGGCTTTACTTTTCTGAAATGCCATTAAAAACCTCTTATAGTGTATAAGCAACAACATTTTTTTTTTGAAAACATATTTACTTTTAAAAGTGCGCCTGTTAATTACGAAATATTAGTTTTTGTAGTATTCATTACTGGGCCAATAGGAGAGCTAGCCATGCCTTATTTTGGGCAAACTTTGCACTTAAATGCTTTTCTGCTCGTTTGTTGCAATTTACATACAGGCTATTGAATGTTAGGAGATTCGTATTTATCGACTAGCGTTTATTTTTTGATTATTTTTTGGCCAAAAGTTGAAGTTCTGCAGTGGGCAGCTCACCGCCCCATGATGCTTTGAGCGCCCATGGTGGCTGAAGTGGTCTCGAGGGATCTCCATGCAAACTCCCATAGACGGGTTGCCAGCTTTCCCTCTAGGTAATAGTAAGAATACTCTATGCTCTCATACCAGCTGCGAAAAAAAGGGCCCCCAGCTCGGCTCATCGGCGTGGTCCCAGGGTAACCATGCCGCGCCGCGCACCTGTGCTGCGCGCCGCAGCCGCGAGGAGGCGCTCGCTGTGGTGACGTCACACAAAGCGGAGAGAAAACTGGAGACCAGCTCGGCTCGTCGCCGCAGTCCCAGGGAAACCATACCGATGCTGCTCTCTCTCTCTCTCTCCTTCCCTTCCTCTCTCTGAGAGAAGATTACGTGTGGATGTGTATATATATAAGGTGTTTCGACCAAGGCCTCGTTTGCTTTCGCAACCTACCGGGCTTAACCAAGCTAATAAGCCTCTGCCAATTTTTCTTCCAGACGGAATAGAATGTGATCTGCACGCTTGGAATGAAACTGTCAGAGACAAGTTGCCGGGATGCGAAAAGGAGTTCCAGAGGCTCTGCAATCAAACTGCGTACGACCTTTTCTTTGAGAACTGCACAGCGAGCTAAATGAACTTTAAGAAGGCATTAGTTCTAACGGCAACCTTAAAAGTTACCGGGCCTGAGCGCACTCGGAATACAGCTGTTTGTCGCACCTGCGCTCCCAGCTTAATTTACCACTGGCGAATAAAAATGATATGAATGATGGGTATTTAGCGCAACCGTGTTAAACTTTCAGAATTAGGCACGGACGGCAGGACATTTCCTGTACACGTTAAAGAACCTCGGAAGATCTAAGTTTTCGGAGCGCTTCAATTCGCCGCCCCTCCAAGCCTGAATCGCTTTCCTATGGTAAACCACCATAAACTAAACTAACGAACTTTCCGGTTTTCTTGTAGGCGAGGTCATTTGGCGATATGAAACTGAAACTGGTTCCGTTGTCTGTTAGCCTAGCGCGAGAACTCCGTCCCGCGGCGCTGCCGCTCATCGCAGACTTCTGTAAGTAGCAAATATCTATGCTTTCACACTGATTCGAATTTAGTAAACATTCTGTGTAATTTTTTTTTTACTTGCGTTGTGACGGCGCGCTCCTCCTGATGACGACGAAGGTAACGCGATGCACAAGGCTCGGGCAGCGTGCGATCGAGGGCGAATCAATGCTGTGCACCGGACATCGACGCCGACGGCAACGCGAAACTGGAAAAAATAGGCTAGACAGTTAGCGCTGTAAAAGGCTAATTGCTCATGTTCAAGGCAGGTGGCATACCAATCAACGCTCGTGCACACAGCTCAAGGTGAGGAAGAAAAGAACTGCACCTGTGGACTACTCATGTGCCATTGAGCCTGAGGACATCATCATCATCATCATCACTTTACTCTCTTCTAGCCAGCCAGCGAAAAATGGGGGCCCATACTAAGAAGTTTGACGGAGCTAAACATGCTTTTACCGCAGTCGAAGAGGCAGACAACACACAGTGCAAGCCTGCAATGGAGGCGGCGTAAAGTGGGAAGTCCGAAGCGTCCGGCATTTGGAACATCCCTTAATAGTGTAACACCCATCCCATAATAGTGTAAGGTACTGTAATGAACATATTGACGCGAATTATCTAACCTCCAAATGCATAGCAAAATCTTGATTTTAAAGTCTGTCCTGCGATCTCACCGGGTCGTTAAGACTGCCATAAAAAACCAATGGGGAGAATTTTTCACAGTAACTGTGAGGGAACTGCTGAATATCGTAAACTACTGTCATGATCATATTGACAGGAATGGTGCGCAGAAAAATATTGCCGTTATAGTTGGTCCAGCGCTCGAAACGAGTACTTCACCCTTTCAGGCGCCATTTCTTCTTTACATCTGAAACAAATATTTTAATGCTTGAAAAGTACACTGAGGATACAAGAAAAATAATTTCGTAGTTTTTCGGCGCGAAATTTCAGTGCTTATAATTTTACAGGCGTGATCTAAACCTCACAGTCAAGAATTGTCACGTAAACACCTGAGCGATTAATAAATTCATTTCTGTTTCAAAGATTCACATTGCATTTCAAATTGTGGGAAAAAAATTGCATTATTACTGGTGGCAACATCTGCCTACGCAAAACTGGCGGAGAGCGTGCTACCTCTCTCACTGCTTAAATATTGTTTACTTCGTCTCTATAGAGTAAAAAACCATCTTATTTGCAACAAGAAGGATTCTAAATGCACCTGAAACAATGAAATCACTGCGAAATGCAGCACACACTCAGAAAAAGTTGAGTTCACTATTTGCTGTTGCGATTTGGGATCCCACCGTCGCCACCTTTGTTACAACTGGTGCATACCACGCTGTCACCACTTTTGCGACCGGGTTGAATCTTCGGTTGGGTAAAGCGTATGTTAGAGAGGGCGTTAAAAAGAAAGGAAAGTAGAACTGCCCCTCCCGCACCGCCAGGTGGTGGTGGAGGTGGTGAAAACATTTATTCAGAAGAGACAGGAGGTATGTTTGCATCAGCCCGTAAGGGACCGATCCTTACAAACACCAGGTGGAGGTCCCTAGTATGGGACCCCAGTGGCGGTTGCCGCCACCCGGGCGCGCCCGACTAAGGCTTGTTGGGCCTGTAAGTCGTGGCAGCCGAGCAGGGTCGCCTCCCAGTCCTCCCGGGTTGGGTTGGGGATGGGGGGAATGGCCGGGTTGGAGGGGCAGGCCCACACCATGTGATAGGTGTCCGAAGACACCGCACTACAGTGCGGGCAGTTGCCGCTAAAGGAGGGGTCGAAATGTTTTAGGGCTGCCGGGCACAGCAATGTACTGGTGAAGAATGTATTGGTGGTCAAATATCTTGGTGTACATATCTCGTGTGACCTAACTTGGACCTGTCATATTAACCACAAAATAAATTCTGCTAATTGTGCTCTAGGTTATTTACGCCGCAACCTTTCACTCGCTCCTCCCCCTATTAAACAGCTTGCTTTTCAAACCTTTGTGCGACCCAAGCTTGAGTATGCTAACGCTATTTTGGATCCGCACCACAATAATCTTACTAACGCCCTCGAATTGGTTCAGAACCGCGCAACACGATTCATTCTATCTAATTATTCCTACCACTCAAACATCTCAGCGCTAAAAGCTAAAATCAACTTGCCCCCCCTAGCCTCGCCTAGCCCCCCTCTAGCCCCCCTCTAGCCCCCCTCTAGCTCGCCCCCTAGGCCTAGCCTCGCGCCGTAAGATAGCACGTCTTAACCTCTGTCATAAATTTTTCCATTCTTTGCCTCTTGATAACCCCTACATAAAAAGAGCCAACCGCATCGCCCGGTTCAGCCACAGTAACGCAGTGTATCCCCTACAAGCCCATACTGTGACATTTCAGCAGTCATTTTTTCAGCGTACTGCACGAGACTGGAATGACCTGCCCACCGAAGTTGCCATTATCATCAACCCACTAGAATTCAAGCAGAGCATCGCCAACCTTTCATCTTAACATTTTTTACCATTGTTTGCCAGATACCGTCCACTCCCTCATGTAATGTCTCAACCGAGACCTTTGAGAAAATAAATAAATAAATAAAGAAATAAATAAATAAATAAATAAATAAATAAATAAATAAATAAATAAATAAATAAAAGAGGCGGAGAAGGAGCCGCTCATCCGCCTTCTTGAGGCCCCTCACAGAAGTGCACAACTAAAATATCTCTTTCTCTTGAGAGTGGTCCCATATGCGAAAGTGATTAGATACGGGTACTCGGACTCTACATCCACAAACACAGGCGGCCAGACACTACATTGGCCAAACTCCGCAAGGTGGGAGACCAGGTGGGCCGCATGGTCCGCCGGGTTTCCAACAAACGCGGAGGGTTACAAAGTAAGGATGCCTTGCGGCAAGCAAATGCCTTCGTAACTAGTCGAATTCTTTATTCGACTCCTTATCTCCACCTACGGAAACAAGAGGAGGACGCCCTTGAGGTCATCCTTCGCAAAATTGTTAAACCTGCCCTTTACCTCCCCATCACTACTTCAAACAGCTGGCTTATGGCCCTTGGGGTGGTGAATACTTTCCGGGAGCTCCGGGAGGCGCACCTTACAAACCAGTACACGCGCTTGTCGCTAACGGAGCCGGGTCGCCGCCTTCTTGCACCGCCAGGTGACACAACGGGCTTGGTTGGATTTAAAACCCCTTCATATTGAAAGTACTGCATTTATGTGAACTTCAGCGCCGCGTCACGAGCCCTCGCACATCCTCCTCGCCCGTGTCTTTGCTCGGCGCTTTTCTGAACGGTGATTCTGAACGACGTTTAACGCTCTCATTGCTCAAACGAGAAGGTGATAAACGTGACTCGTGGTAAAGTCAAGCATGTCGCATCGCTTTCTGGCGATTGGGTTTAATAATAGACCGTGAAAAAAAGCACGAACTTCGGCGCGTTCACGTGTGCAAGCGAACACATTTGACTGGCGAGCACGCGATGGCCTTCACAGCGTGCCGTGCGCAGCGCCCACAGAGGCGGGCAAGGAGAATCGCAGAGGAAGGCACGGAAATGGAGGAAAGTGTCGCTACTTTCAATATCAAGGGGATTTAGGCTGGGTAATGCATGGGGGAGCCCAATTACTGCGAACCGAACGAAAATGGCTTCATGTACTCTTTATTTAAATTGCAGCAGAAAGGCGCGACCCTGGTGCCGACATCTTTATGGCTATTAGAGATGGCCTCGCTCGAACGTCGCAGAATGGTGCGTCTCGTCTCTGCTTCTCACACTTACCCCCGGGCTCACTTATACACCGTCGGCGGTTGACGACAGTTGCATCAGCCAGTCTTCCAAGAGAGTAGCTCATCAGCAGCGAGTCGAGCCTGGCTTCAACATGATGCCAGAGAAATGAACTCTCGTTGGAAAAGCTCTGGCACAACAGTGCGCAACTGTATACAAAACGCATTACAGGTTTCGTTTGGTGTAGGGGGGTTTAGCGACCCAAAGCGACTCAGGGATGCCATGGGCTACGAGGGATGCCGTAGTGAAGGGCTCCGGAAATTTCGACCACCTGGGGTTCTTTAACGTGCACTGACATCGCACAGTACACGGACCTCTAGAATTTCGCCTCCATCGAAATGCGACCGCTGCGGCCGGTATCGAACCCGCGTCTTTCGGGTCAGCAGCCGAGCGCCATAAAGTGTTAAAACTATCATATAAAACCAATGTTGTAATTACATATGAAGGAAGCCAACAGACACCGAAATCAAGGAGCATAGGGGATTGTTTCTTTCTTCTTTTGTTTTTATTGTGTGATGTTGACCAGTGAGATAATAGTGTAAATATTTTATCGCTGAAGGATAAATCATTAAACTAGAAAAAAAGCAACCACATTTCGCTGTGTGATCCGAGGCCACCACATTCGAATTTTTCGTTTGGTACTCTACCAACTGAGCTATATATGGTGTATTTATGCTGCGTGTAACCTAACCTTGACAGTGTTCACTAGCGCCCCCACGTTCATAGCGGTGGGCGTAGTACGCCCTATGGAGGTCCTGATCGAACGTCATGCGTTGGGATCCCACAGGCTGCATGTGGCCGTTTTTAGTGTAAAAGCAGTACTTAACACGCTTCAAACCAAAACTCTTTTGTGAAGCTTGACTTTGAGAGTGACCTTACCTAAGACGGTTCCAACCCGGAATCTTGTGAGGAGCTTGGCCTTAAGGTGACCTTGTGCAGCCTGGAGAAATGCAATAAATACTGCCGCGGCTGGGTTTCAAACTTGTGGCAGAGCAAACGGATCAGCTTCGATAGCTACTGCATGAGGACACTGCTATCACCGCAACCGATCACGCCTCTTGTTACACTGAACACCATGAGCCAACCACGCTAAACCCACACTTTCGCATGTCTAATCGGTTTAACCCTGTTAAAATTCTACCACTTTTTCTTGTACTTTCTCATTAGTTTTTAATATCCGATTGAGCAAC